>NC_034411.1:30015765-30265896 GCF_002078875.1 Numida meleagris | reverse complement strand
GCCGGAGGCGACGCCAGCGGGGAGCCCCCGCCGCCGCCATGTCCCCCCCGGCCTCGGCGGCCGCGGCCAGCGAGGGAGGCAGCAGCACGTCGGTGCCGCCGGAGGAGGCGGAGGGGGTCCGAGAGGAGGTGAGGTGCCCCCAACCACCCTACCCATCTGCATGGGGCCGGCTTTGCATGGCGCGCTCGCTGACCGCCCCGCCGCTAGCCGCGCCGCGCCGTGCCCGCACAGGTACGGACCTCCGGAGCCCCCTCCCCTCCCCTGCTGCGGCCCCGCTGCCCCGGGGCGCCCCCCCCACCCACTCGGTCCGGCCCGGCCCCAGCGCAGCTGGAAGGAGCGCAGGAGACGGGAACGGAGCCTGGATGTGAATGCCGGGGACGGGGGGAGGAAAGGGGACCATCACAAAAGGAAAGCGCGGGGCTTCGGCTTGCTGCGGTGGGAAGAGGTGGCCGTGCTTGGGAAAACGAGTCCCCCTCTTCCTCACCCTTGCTTTGGGGGGATGCGAGGTGAGCCCCTTTGTCCCACCCCCAGATCGGGATTCCCACGTGGATAAGGGGCCACCGCGGTCCCTGGAGAGCAGCAGCAGAGCAGGGAGAGCGGAGCGCTCCTCACCTGCGGGAGGCGGCGAAGGGCAGCGCGGTGGGGGTGCGCGGGGCTGCGCATCGCCGTCCGCTGCTGCTGGGGAGCTGCGGTTGGCGATGCTGCGTAGTCCCGTGTTCTCTGCCCCCTCGGCTTGGGAAGAACATACGTGCACACGCGGAGTTGCCCTATATATACAGTCGTATATTTATATATAAATAACTGTAAGAGGGGAATGCTGAAGTTCAAGGACTGGGGAGCTGTGCACGTAGTGTGTACTCTGTGGCTGTTCCTCAGCTTCCGTTTCCTGCTGCCGTCCAATAACCCCTGAGCCTCGGGTCTCCAGACAGACCCCGAGCAGCGTGGTGCTTCTGTAGGGCAAATTCATGCCTGTATCACGCCTGGACAGGGTCTCTTGCCTCCTGTGCCCTGCCCGTGTTGGTTATTTTGTGAATCAGTGCTACGTCCAAGGGAGCATGGTGCCTTCCGAGAGGCACCACCACCACGAGAGCTGGGTTGGACAACACAAGTGCAGTGTGGGCGAGCATCCCTCACCTCCAGTATCGCCGGCCTCGCAGGACCATGAGAAGATGGACCAGGCTGTGTTGGCTCGGCAGTGGCTGCCAGCCATGTTGTCAGTGTCATTGTGCTCCATGGGAACAGACAGAAGGGCTAAGGAGTCCGTGACCTGCACGCATGGGGCTAAGGACTTGCTTTCCTCAGTCAGCAGCTGTCACGGACTGCCACGGAGCTCCTTTGGAGAGCTGTATCTTCTCCTTACAGAGATATCTGGGGGTTGGAAAAGGGGAAATGGAATCTGTCCTGTCTGAAGGTGCCTCATCTCTACATGTCTCAGGTCACTGTATCTAGGAGCCCCGTAAGTCTCCAGATGCCCTTTGGCTCATCCCAGCAAGGAACACAGTGAGCCAGAGCTGGCTGTAGAGGAGCTGCTGTGCCATCCAAGCACCTGCTTCCTGTTGGCATCACAAGCATACACCTACACTTAGCAGTGCTGGGCTGAATCTTGCTCAGCAACGCAATTCTACTTATCAGGGTATGAAATGTCAAGACACAGCCTCTTCAGCCTGAGGACAAGCTAAAATATTCCCTTGTCCTGCTGCTGAAGTGGAGTACAATGGAGGGAACCAGTTCTCTTCCAAGTGCAAAATGGAGACCTCGGACCTGTCGCAGGAGCTGACTGCTGGCAGGGTTCCCTGCCTCCTAGATACTCCGCTTTCCCCTTTCCTCTGCAGTTGGCAGTGCTGCCAGCCTGTGCCGAGCCAGCTGCTGCTTCCAGGGAAGCGGTTCCTGAGCTGGGACTGTGGGGTGTCCTTTGGGCCCATCTGGGACCCTCTTGAGCAGCAGTGGCCAGTGTCTGCCCAGAGTGCAGGAGGATAGTGGCAGTTCCCAGAAATGACAGGGTCCTGCAGCACTCCTGGCGTTGTTCAGTGCTGAGAGCTGCAGGACCCCAGAGGTGTGGGCAACAAAGGGACTCTGGCTATGTGCTTGGCCATCAGAGTTCTGGGCAGGGTTATCCCCTTGAAGGAAATTTAAGGATTCCCCAGATCTTGGTATCAGCAAGTGCTCAACGGAGCTCAGCTCAGCAGCAGGCTCCTTTCGGGTGCTGCCTCTGCCCTGTGTATTGTGGACATTTCAGTTTGATTCTTGATGACTTATGAAAGTCATCCCACTATCCTTTCCTGTCCTCCCCTGAGCAGCAGCTGCAGGCGTGGGGATCCATCTCCTTTCACCTCAGGGAGATCTCGGAAGGCCTTGTGTGAGCCCCAGGAGGCAGCCCACAGGATCCACCTGCCCCTTGCCCTTTCCAAATGCACTTTACACACACGCACAGAGAAAGGTAGCTTGCAGGCATGTGGGAGGTTGTGCAGTGGGACAGGAGAAGGTGAGAGGTTGGTTGGGGTCACACAAAGGTGTTGGCCCAGCCAGAGCTGACTCCATTCTCCCTCCAGCAGAGATGTTGGGGTGCACATGCACAGCAGATCTGCTCACCTGTCCAGTTCAGGTGTGAGTAGTGGGGTAGCTCCCAGTGACAGAGGAACACCCTGCTTGCAGCAGAGCAGGGCAGGCCTTCACCTCATCCCGCCAGACTGCAGCAAGCAAGCGACTGTGGCATTTATGTCACTGTCTGTGCTCCTCTGAGTGACACCATTCTGGGGCAGAAAGGATTTCCCTGTCCCCAGCTTTCTCTTCTTCATGTTCATTTGCTGCTCTGGGCTTCTGCAAGGCTGGGTGAGAGCTCAAGGAGGTGACCTTATTCAGCATCTTCTGTGGGGAAGCCTTGGAGCTGGCTGCATGCTCCTGTGAGTCCTGTGCAGCCCTGGAGAAGAGCAGGGATGCTGCATTTCCTATCGGGATTAGGCTCTGCAGCTGGCTCCTCCTCTGGCTCTGCTGTGGTTGTATCCCGTTATTGGCACTTGATCAGCTTTCAGAAACCCCACCGGTGCCACTGATGTGTATGTGTTTTACCTCAAAAGCCTAGAACAAAATGGGATTGTAAACAGCATGCAGCAGGGGTTAGTGTGACCCTGTAAAAGCGCTGCAGTGTCTGAATGCTGCGTAGTCTTAGGAGGAGACTACTGTGTGGACTGGAGCCCTGCTAACACAGTTCCTGGAAGCGAGCCGTGGCTGCATCATTCTCCCCATGCCATGCCTCGGGTCCCTACCTGCACCGTGCTCTGCCTGGAGCTCTGCAGGGCTCTGGCTGCATCACCCATCTGCTGAGCAGGACCGGCAGCCAGCCCTGCACCAGCTGCTGCTGGGGAAAACTTGCAAGGCAGAAGGCAGCTGGGGGAGAGGAAATCTTCAGCTGCCCCAGTGGTGGCACAGCGCAGGAGAGCTGTGCTGTGTCAGGCTGAGACCCTTGTGACTGCAGTGAAGGCCTGAGCAGGCAGGGCACAGCACAGGCAGCTCTTGCAAGGTGTCCCTGCTTTGTCTCTGTGCTCCCCATTCTCTTCCTGCAGTTTGCATCTTTCCCCATGTGATGCTGCTGCAGCTGGGGGTTGCACTGGGAAGAGTGTGGGGTGCCTGTTCTCACAGCAGAGCCACCTGCACCTCTCACTGCTGCCTGCAGAGCAGCACGGTCTGCATGCCTCCCTCAGCTCTGTGTCCCTGCCACCAGCTCCTGTTCTCAGCAGGTTGCCACAAAGCAGGGTCTCAGTGCCACCAATGGTTGGGACCCCCAGAGGGAGGTGCCATTGTTCTCTCCCTGGTGCCAGCATCCCTTTGATGCATGGCTGCCTGCTCCACTCATCACAGACAGGCGGCAGGAAAGGGCAGCACGCTACCTCCAGGAGAGAAACCTCTGCTGGAGAGTTGGGCTGGAGCCAGCCCTGCTGATCACTGTGGCTGTGGTCCCACACTGGAGGAAAGATTGGTGTGTAGGGCTCTAGGGGACCAAGGCAAGGGCTGAGATGCTCTTCAAGGAGAGCAAGGGGGACTTCGTGGAGGAAAGAAGAGGCCCAGATCTTTTTCCAGGCCTGCCAATGTTTTGTAACCTCTGGTTCTTCCTAAAATGTTCTTTTTTGTGCCAAGAGTGAAAGTGACCTCCTCATTCCTGGCAGTGCGAATCCACTAAGTTCTTTGGGATCCTCAAATGACAGGCTTCTGGCATCCAGTGGCCTGGAAGCAGGAGGACAGTGCCTGGACTGTGAAGTCGTAGTCTGCAGGGATTCCACATTCCCTCAGTCCTGTCCTGGCTCTGCGGTGATCCTGCTGGCACACCCAGGAACAGAGAAGGGATGAGGCCAGGCTTGAGGATCGTTGCCATGAGTGGTGACATTACAGCTGGCTTTAGGCCCTGCAAAGGCACAGGTGAGCTCAGGCAAGGGCAGCGTGGCTCTGATGTCTTTAGGCATTGACTTCCAGAGGGTAGCTGGGCTCAAGGTGTAAGTAAGGCACGCAGAGGGAAGGGTGCCTGAAGCCATGCTGCATGTGGTTGGAGATGGAGGGCAAAGCTGAAAGCTGCTTAGTGACTTCTGTGGCATGTGCTGGACAAAGTCTTTTCTATAAGAAAGGAAATCACTTATTTGCATGTCATTCCTTTGGGTTTGATAATGTCAGTCTCATTGACCAGACAAGCAATGTGATGGATCAATATTCAAGACTTCAGGGTATTAGAGGATGCGTCAGAGGTTTCCTTAGTGGGGGAATTTCACAGGTCTTTGTGATGGCTCTGGTGAATGCACCAGTGCAGTCACTTTAAGAAGTGCTATTGCTGAAATCCTGCCCTTTAATCATTGCTGTAGACCTGACAGCAATTTTTCCATAAAGAAAGATAGGATTTCTCACTTGAAGCCCAGTGCACACAATTACGTTTGCTGCCAGACATGCCTTATGTCTCTTCTCTCCCAGCTATGGCAGTTCTGTGAGGTGTTCTTCACTTCCAGTCTGAGCACCTTTTAGGATGGTATTCAATATTGCCTTCTCTCCATCCAGAGGTGGCTGCACTTCAGTTGTGGAAGAGCACTTTCCTGTTTGTGTTGTTTATGAAGCACTTCAGAAGCACTTTGGAGCCTTTGGGCTGCTAAGTGGTGGAGTGAGGATGGCTATGACCAAGCAGAGGCCTTGCCTCCTGCAGCAGGTCACTGTGCTATGGGCACCCCAGACCACTTGTGCTGTACTGGTAGGAAGAACTTGAACTATGAGTAGTGACTGGGAAAAGGGGACTTGCATGCAAGGGGATGCAGGCATTGTAGGATGAGGTTCAGTGTGGTGTTTGAAGGAGGGGACCCATCATTGGACCTGGCTGCATTGGTAGGATTGGCGCAGAAAGCTGAAGCATGCAGGGGAGATCCATGGGCTTCCATATTGCAGTGCTTGACACCTGTTTCCCCGGCATCCTGCTGCTTGCTTGCCTTCCTCTTGTTCCTCCAGCCTACTGACCTCTCCTCTTGCTCTCTCTCCCCTTCTCCCGGCCCTCTGGAGCAGCAGCGGCCGGTGAAGCAGTCTCTCAGCAAGTCACTGTGCCGAGAGTCCCACTGGAAATGCCTGCTGCTGTCACTGCTGATGTATGGCTGCATGGGAGCCATGACGTGGTGCCACGTCACCAAGGTGACCCGGCTGACCTTTGACAGCGCCTACAAGGGCAAGTCCATGATGTACCACGACAGCCCCTGTTCCAATGGCTATGTCTACATCCCCCTGGCCTTCCTGGTGATGCTCTATGTGGTGTACTTGGTGGAGTGCTGGCACTGCTACACCCGCAATGAGCTGCAGTACAAAGTGGATGTGGAAAGCGTGCACGAGCGAGTGCAGCGGATGCAGCAGGCGACCCCGTGCATCTGGTGGAAGGCCATCAGCTACCACTACGTCCGGAGGACCCGGCAGGTGACCCGCTATCGTAATGGGGATGCCTACACCACCACCCAAGTGTATCATGAGCGGGTCAACACCCACGTGGCAGAGGCTGAGTTTGATTATTCCAACTGTGGAGTTAAGGACATCTCCAAGGATCTCATTGACTTGGAGAGCTACCCGGCCACGCGGCTCCGCTTCACCAAGTGTTTCAGCTTTGCCAACGTGGAGTCGGAGAACTCCTACCTGACCCAGCGGGCCCGCTTCTTCACAGAGAACGAGGGCTTGGATGACTACATGGAGGCCAGGGAGGGGATGCACCTCAAAAACGTGGACTTCAAGGAATACATGGTGGCCTTTTCTGATCCAGACAACCTGCCTTGGTACGTATCCCACTATGTTTTCTGGGTGGCTGCTCTGCTGACCCTATCCTGGCCCCTGCGGGTGCTAAATGAGTACCGCACTTCCTACGTCCATTACCATGTGGAGAAACTCTTTGGGTTTGACTACGTGGCGGTGACACCGGCTGAGGAGCGCTCCTTCTGCCGGAGGATGCCCCGCGTCAACACGGTGGACAGCACTGAGCTGGAGTGGCACATCCGATCCAACCAGCAGCTGGTTCCCAGCTACTCGGAAGCCGTCCTGATGGACTTGGTGGGGCTGTCTGGCTGCACCAGCTACTCCGCATGCCGCTACGGGGGCTACAGGCAGAACTGTGAGCGGTGCCACAGGACTATAAGCAGCTCTTCCATCTTCTCCCGCAGCGCCCTGAGCATCTGCAACGGTAGCCCCCGCATCCCCTTCAGCAGCAGCCGCTTCTCGCTGGGCCGCCTGTATGGCTCGCGGCGCAGCTGCCTCTGGCAGAGCCGGAGCGGGAGCCTGAATGAGCAGAGCTGCCCCACGGAGCAGACCCGCCTCTCCAGCCAAGTGACGGTGGAGGAGGAAGACCCCCCTCCTTATCAGGACGCCCTCTATTTCCCCATTCTCATTGTGCACCGCAATGAAGGCTGCCTGAACCATGACCACCGTCACCTCCACCGCAATGGGTCCTGCGTGGAGACCTCACTGTGAAGGCGGAGGGCAGTGGGATCTCATTACCGATGGCCTGGCCCGAGCCAGTGCGGGGTTTGGGAAAGGAGCACTGGGGAGGAAGGTGGCCCAGGAGGACGAGGTGGGACGGAGCAGTGGCTCTGACCTCCTGGAGGGGTGAGTGATGGCGCTCCCCTGACCTGGCACAGAACACTAGATCGACCGCCACATGCAAAAAAAAAAAAAATCATCCTAAAACCGTAATTCACAGTGTCAAGATCCAGAGCGGGGAAGGAAAAAACAGGCCTGGCGCAGGTAGGGGGCTGCTGCAGTGGGTGCTCCATCCCCAGGCTGGCGTATGCTCGGAGGAAGCAGCAACCAGCAGAAAGACCCTGCTGCATCTCGCCGCCCTCCTCCACTGCAGCCAGACCCTGGTAGGGTGGGGCAGCAGTGTTGTGCACCCATGTCTGAAGGCCCAGGGCACCCGGGCACTGGTGCTGACCAGCAGCTTAGAGAGAAGGCTGAGCACCACAAATCCAGCTTCCCCCTGCTGGCTGTACCCCACCCTTCCTGTTTGTTTTTTAGACTGTGCTCCAGCTGTTACATGCTCTCACTTCATCACCTCTGAAGGACCTGAGGTGCAGCTCCTTAGGAAGCCTTGGCACTCTGAGGGTCAGCCTCCGCTGGGTAAAGGACTGCATGTTTGGGATGGCCATGGACAGGCAGCCCTGAGTGCAGCAACACTGATCTGCTGAATGGAGGAGGGCTCAGCTGGAAGGAGAGCGAGAGATCCCTGGTGAGCTGGGGAAGGGGAAGGGATGGCACTGGGACAGCAGCGCGTGGATGTCAAGCTGGTGTGTTGATTGGTGGAGGTCCCTTCCTCCCCTAATAGCTTCAGACAGGCATCAAGGAAGGCCCTGGTCGGTTCAGCTGCAGTTCAGCTATTGATAGTAGTCCAGCAGGGTGGTGCATGTCTGCAAGAGGGAATTTTGCATAAAATCAGGCTGGTTTCTGGCTGCATACCAAGCTGCAGGCTTCTGGCAGTGTGGTTTTGGCAGGGAGCTCTTAGGGGCAGGGTGGGAGAAATGCAAAAACACTGGAGCATTGGGAACACCGGGCTGGGGACATGGGGAGCAAAGACAGCACTGCTCCTCAGCCTCACCACGCTTCCCTCACCCATCGGGGCAGGAGATGGCCGAGAGCAACATGTCATGGGTCGCAAGAGCAAGTCCATTAGCACCTGGTCATTCAGACATTCACACTGTCAGAAGTGCAAGATGTAGTAGTAAACCAGCAAGGCATTGTATTCAGTTCTGCTACTCTTTGTCCTGCCAACCAATTAACAAAGAGTATGTTTTTTCAGTCATGCTTTGCCTGCAGGTCTTGGGGTCTTGGGTGCAGAAGCCTTGTTCCACCAGGTCAGCCCACGTTAGAGAATCATCTCCAGTGAATTAGGTTTGAAACTGGACCTATTGCAGGATCCTTCTCTAACAAGCATCACATCTCTGTAGGATACACAGACAAGCCTTGAGAGGTCACATCTCCAGGATCTGTAAGGATTTGCACCCAGAGCGGTTCCTTCTGCTGTTTGTGCCTGTGTGCCCTGGACAGTATCTCTTGCCCTTCAAGTCATTTTGTCCTCCTGGATCTCAAGGGATAGACTCCAAACAACAGTGGTTTGAACAGAAAATCCCTTAAAATCTTACTCTGTTATGCTTCTGTCTTGTAACCTACCCTTACTTTCGCTACCAGGCATAGATATGTGAAATAAGAGGGCCTCTGTGAGAATGTGGAAGCACAAGATCTCTGGTGTGGGCATATCCTCCTCTGCTTTTTGTTCCTGGTATTGTTGGCACACATTCAGACTAGGTGGAAGTGGATACAGCCCCACTGGCTGCCCTGGGATTTCCATGCTCAGTGATCACCCTTGGCTTGCTGGGTGCTTGTGCTTCTCTCTCCAAGGGCATAATGCAAGCGCAGGCCAGTGCTGAGAGTCCTCACAGTGTGTGTGGGCTTTTATGTCCTGGTGAATCAGGAGACATTCAGTCAGTGGAGCTGCACTGGGTCACTAGTGAGGAATTTGTGTCCGTTCCAACATAGTCTCTTTGAAATCTCCTACACATTGCTTAAATCAGGCTGCAGTACCTCTAGCCTCCAAGGTGCCTTGGACAGATGGATTCAGAAAAGGTTTGGCAAGCATTCTAGTTCCCTAGGGCACATAAAGTCCTCCTAAGAGGGACCGTGCCCTGTCCTTTAGAGTTCTGCTGGTCCCTGGCTCTCTTTGGGCTTCTTCATGTGGTTCCTCCAGGAGCAGACTGCCCCACACTCCGGAAGGCTTTGCTGTTCTCAATATGCCATTGACCCCTTGCAGCTTTCCATGGGCCAGGAGTCAGACTCAGTGTTGCACTTGCAAGCAGTTTTCCTCCCACACCAGCACAGGGGAGGTGGGAGTGCTGCCAGCGTCTTGTCCTGGCACTTCACATTGCTGACATGTTCCAAGAAGAGTGCTTTTCTACCCTGTCACATGGCTGGAAAATGTATTTGCACTGTTTGGTGTTTCCTTTGGCTGCCAGTGTAGCTGCCAGCAGCTCTGCAGCTTTCATGAACTAAAGAAAGAGAGAACGAGCGTGCGAGGGGCTCTGGGTTAGCTGAGCCCTAGGGCACGTCACCACCCATTTATCTGTCTTTCAGCACACACTAGAAGTTTCCCAGACAGCACCCAGCGCTTCGCTGATGGAGGACCAGGCAGTGAAACCAACCAGCCTGGGGTTACTTCTTGAGCCCACCGAACGTCACACAAACCACAGCAAGGAGGGATATTTCAGAGAGAGTTGTTCATAAGGACAGGGAGAAGGAGTCCCAGCTTTTGGCCAACCCCAGACCTTCCAGAATCACACTCCAGGCAAATACTCAGGGTTAGTGCTGGGGAAGCAGCTGTTTGACTCCAAGCAAGCACAACCCTCTCCCTTTCCTCTTCCCCAAAAAGGGACGTTAGAGACCCAGCACACCCCTGCCCTCTTTGTTGTCTTTCTCCATTCATGCTTGAGAGGCTCCAATGCTGTTTGTGAATGCCTACATGGAAGGGACTGCAGGATGAGGTTTATTAAGAAGAAACTCAAGAAAGTTAGGTAGCATGTGATGGCAGTAAATCATTGCCTGCTGATATTAGCTTGTGAAAAGAATACCTTCTAAGCTCTCCTTCCAGCCTTTCCAATTATGGCTTCGGTACTGCTGTCTAATTTCACCAGGATGTTGCCCTACTTCCAGCAGGGCAGAACCTTGCTGCAATGTGCTTCTACTCTGCTGCAGCACCTGTAGGGTACATTTCTAAGACATGGCAATACCACTAAGAAGACATGCTGCCAAAGAACTGTAATTCTCAACTTGTGGTATGGGCTTCTAATCACGTTTCATGTATATTCAGTGGTTACAATAAGGTCTGTGTGAATATGAAGATGGATCTGTATGAGAACGGTCTGGATCCGTATTGTCACAGAAATGTGTCATGGTTTAGGTGTTAGCTCTGTTTGGTAACACTGCCTCCTGCGTTGCATGTGGGCCTATCATTTCCATTGAGCCAGGTGTACCTGGGGACTGAAGGCTGTATCATAGGGCCTGGGAGTCCACTAGATATTTAGGGCTGAGCCCACCCGGGGTTCTTGTTTCCATTGGCATTCT
This sequence comes from Numida meleagris, assembly GCF_002078875.1. Taxonomy (NCBI): domain Eukaryota; kingdom Metazoa; phylum Chordata; class Aves; order Galliformes; family Numididae; genus Numida; species Numida meleagris. Next base: position 30,255,297 of record NC_034411.1, on the reverse strand, counting down.
GGAAAAATGAGAAAGGTGTTTAGTCACATTTCAGACAGATATAAATGGGCTGTGTTCACTCCTGGTGTAACTTTCTGGAAGCTCGTGGTGCTATGCCAGTGTGAGCATGGCTAAGCAACTCTTCAGAATGATCTGTCCTTGAATCCAGACAAATTGATCTGTTGCAGTGTTGCTTTGATGCATAGAGCTCATGTTGGGACTTGGCCAACATGAATGAATGTTGAATTTCTACTGTCTTTTCAAGCAATGGGTTGAATTGTTATGCTTTGCTGCCTCCATCACAGCTGTTCCATGAAGGGAAACGTTATGCTCATAGTTGTGATCTTGTTTACTCCCTCAAAAGCCAGCTAATGAGCAAATTGACCTGCGCTGCGCTGGGAGAGGAGCCTTCTCCCAGAGGACTGCAGCCTTTCTACATGCAAGGGGAAACGAGGTTCCAAGGACAGAACTGAACCTGCAAGACCCATGGCCTCATGGCCTCCCCTTCTTCCATCCCTCCTCGCACCATCTGTCTCACTTTGGGAAGGACAGTTTCCTTGTGGAGTTCAGCAAGCTCCTCTTCCTGCAGCCCACAACCAGGCTCTACTATCAGATAACATCAGCCACCTATGCAACACTTCCAGGAACTGCTGAGTTTTGAGAAGCCCGTGACAATACGCAGCATGTCTGTCCAGCACTGAGAATAAGCACAGCTGCTGCTGGAAAGCTAACTGGCTTTTATTCCTCCCCTCCTTCCAGTGGAGACTGTTTTTGCTGGGGCCTTTTGTTTGGTTGCTTTTTGTAAACCTCAGACTTCCAGGGAAGTGAAGCTTGTGAGAAATCGGTGCCCATCCTGAAGCCTCCCTAATCCTTCGAACTTTGGGAGTGGATGTATCGCCTGCTGTGGTTATAATTTAGTGGACTTCATAGAGCAAAGTAACTTCACACAGACACGAGGTTCTTTCACTCTCCATCAATGCAAGCTGCTTCTGCAATCTTAGCTACATTAGTGAAAGAGAAAAGCCTAGCTAGAATGTGTTGAGATTGACTTAGTATTTTGTATCAGTCCCACTGTCCAAATGTCCATTAGCAGTGCTGTCAGTCGACATGCCATGACTTCAGACTTTGGGTGGCAGCCTGTGAAACTGTCAGGGTGAAAAGGTTTGGAAGACCCACACCCGAGTCTGTGCACATCTCCAGAGCATGTGCAGAGAGGAAGTCAGCTGAAAGCAGACCTCCCTCTGGTTCAGCACAGGGAGAAGTGGTTGGGTGTTGTTTGGATGCACCTCCAAGGGTAAGTCTGGATGTGTTGGTGGCTTTGGTCTGGTACGTCCCCTTTGTTCCTGTAGTGAGTGGGCTGCAGCATGGCAGGGCATTGCTCAGTGATGTGTGAGAGGAAACTCCTGACCTGGTTTTTGCAGGAAGATGGTGCAAAGTGTCACATTTGCTGCAGTGACTGGCAGAGAGCAGGGATAAAAGCATGGAACAGGCTGTGTTTGAGGTGAAGCTAATCCCTCGCTGGCTGGCTGAGAGGCGAGACCTGTTGGATCTGCTCCCTGGCCAGTGCTCTCCAGCTCTTCTCACCCTCCTAAATCCAGTGTGAAATGACATACCTCCAAGCTCCCAAACTGCCCCTCTCCCCTCAGCTCCTCCTGGGCCCCGAGCTCACCCCATTCCAGTCCTCTCCTGGGAAATGCTGGCGGACTTGTAGTGACTCAAGCGTATTGATGGAGCAACCCGCCAGTCTGGCTGCACTGCCTCCGAGCACTGCTTGCTGAGCACCACCTGCATGCCCTGTGTTTGCATACATCACTTTCCTGGGGAATTGCACAGCGCTTCTCTGAGCGTCCATAGAAGGGCACTTCAGAGCTTTGTGGGGATAAGTTTAAGAGACCGAAGTCAGAATATGGAAGTCCTTGGTATTTTTGTGTTGCTGCCTGAGGAGAGGAGAGGCAAGGAGGCTGCTGGGGCTGTGTGGGACGAGGGGACCCACGGAGGCTGGCTGAGAGGATCTGTCAGAGGCTTTGCAAATGAGGGGATTTCTGTGGGAGACATGAGGCAAGGCAGGGCAGGAGGCTGCTATACTGCAGCAGCTGTGTTTTGGGTCAAGGATGGAGAAGACCTGGGGCAAAGTGGACTTTCAGGGCAGGCCCTTCCTGCCTGAAGACACGTTGCAAGCAGGAGGCTTTTCCCAGCTGAGGTGGCCAGGCCGGGCCTTGCTGTGTCGTCAGAGCAACACTGCTGGGCCTCCAGGCCCAGCACTGAGAGCCGGAGCACGTGTCACCAAACCGCAATGGATAATGCAGCCACAAGGTGTAAATGTCACTAATGAATAAATTGCCTTGTGTCTGGGAGAGGCTAATCCATCACGGCCAGGGATGGGGATCTGACAGGGCTGGCTATTTCGGGCGCAGCCTGCAGGGAGGAAGCGCTTCACGTCTCAGCTGTCCCCTCTGCCCAGGGAGGCTGATGTGGGGCCTGGCTCTGTGCTGCTTCTGCCTGCCCAGACACATCAGCTCAGGCCTCAGCCCTCTCCACTGCCACCAGAGGAGGGATTGGGCTGGGTCCCCTCTGTCAGGAGACACAGCCGTCTCTACTACACCATCCCATGGGCCACACACAACCCTCTTCTCCCTCCCCTGTGGCTAAATACCACTCAGCAACACTGTGGCTGGCTGTGCTTATGGCCAGCAGGTAGCCGGCAGGCAGGGATGGAGTTCAACACGGACAAATTCAGCCTTGCTGAAGCAAAGGGGTGCTGAGTGCAGTACCAATCCCCATGCATCCTCCTGCACCTCCACCCCCAGCTGGTGCCTGAAAGCAGCCTGCCGTCCTGTTGGCGACATATGCCAGCATGACACCTTGCAAACCGGTGCCTCTGTTGCTGCGAGCGGAAGCCAAGAGGCTCAGGAAGCCGCCACCAGTTCCTTGCCATGCCTGCACGAAGCACGGCTCACCATCTGCCGTAACTGCCAGCCAGCCCCCGGCACATGCATCATTCCCCTGCCTCCTCCTCCCATCCCCCCCATCAGTCTGGCGCAGAACCACGCATGCCCCATGGGCAGGAGGATGCTCCCAGCCTGCATGGGTGCCTGCAGCTGGTGCTGCTCACATCTGTAACCCAGCCTGAAGGTGATAAGTGACCCACAGGTGATGGCAGCATCACACTTGGAGAAACTGCTAGTGCTATCAGCTGTTGGGGCTTTAATTTTTACCAGTTCATCCACAGTTTGAAGCCTCCACACTGGCTGTAGCTGGCTGCTGGTCTCGTGTGGTGTCCAAGGGGTTCACAGGAGGCACGCAGCCCAGGAGCGTGCCTGGATGGTGGTTAGACGGTGCTGGTAGTCTTGGCTGCGTGCAGCAAAGGGAGCCAAGAGCATCCTGGAAAGCAATTCAACACTTTTTCTGGTGATGCATTTTTCACAAGCCCTTTTCTTTCTGGTCCTCGGTGGCTGTGCTGGCCGGTGTGTCTGCCATCCCATCCCTGCCCTCATGGCACCAGCCTTCATTGCACAACTGGCTATCCAGCATGGCCCTGTACCTGGAGCTACCTGCAGGCTTTCCCAGGACCAGACGCTCCCATCAATTCCCCAGCCAACCCACACTGTTGGAGCCCCCCCTTCAGCCTGAAGCTGACCTGGGTCTTTTCTGCTGTTTCTGAACACAAGTTCTCATCTCATTCAGGTGTGTCATTCAGTGGAAATACTTTGTAAATGCAAATAAAACAAAACAAATCTATTCAATACCTCGGTTTCGAGGATGGGAAACAAGTAAGTGGGAGGATCTCGGGTGGGAAGGTTTCGCAGCAGCTGCCCCTGGCTATATTTCCTTGCAGATGTAGCCTCTAGAGCATCCATGAATGGTTAAGAATGGCACTACAATGCTCTGCAAGGGCTTTGGGGTGACCCGCAGGGCCCCACTCGTGTGGCTGCTGGTAGCGGGGACAGCCTCGCACTTGATCCTTTCTGATCTATATGGCCATGGATGGCATCAAGCGGGTGGCCTGTGTCCGTCAGGCAGAGCAAGGCACAAGCGGGTATGTGGCGAACAAATTATTTTGTGAGCACTGGGAACAGTTTTTACTTTTCAACTATGTCAATATGATCTAGCTCTGTCCGTCTCTCTATATATGTACAAACAGTATATCACAATGTTGCCTTTTTTGTTGGAAATATCAAAGTACAAAGATTGTAAACCAAATCGGTGTAATAAAAGTTTCAGATGACTCATGGAGGCGGCTGTCAGCAGTGGGTCTGTGGGTGTGGGGGCCGCTCAGAGCTGGGAGACACCCGAACCCTTGTGTTGCCCTGAGGACAGGGGTTGGATTGAGGTGCTGGAAGCCTCCTGCCACCACGCATGCAGGGATAGGTGGGTTATCCAACACACTATGCGAGCAGACAGTGGTACCTTTAGCTCTTTGCTTGCTGCAGCTCTCTGGTCAGAGAGGCTTGGCAGGCTGCTGCAGCAGAGGCTTCAGGCGGGCAGCATCCCGGTTGGCCCACAGCATCTGGCTGATGAGGTATTCGCTCTCCTCGTCCACCTCTGCCAGGCGGAGGTCAAACTCAGTCAGGGTCTGGTTACACCTGAGCCCTTCAAGCAGCTGCTTCCCACCATCCTGCAGCAGGTGAGAAAGAGCCCGTCAGACAGTGCCACAAGTGGCTAAGGCTTCTCCCAAGCCTGAAACGTTGCTGACCAGAGTAGGACGTGGAAGGAGCGTAGCCTTATGCAGCACACAGTGATATGACACATGCTAATGACTCCCTCTGGGTATCATGTCAGGAGTCCTCAAGCTCAGGCTGCATAATGGCATGGACAGAGAGGATAACCTGCGAGGAGTCTGTGCTGCCCTGTCCCTCAGTCTCCAGCACCCTGCTGGGTGGGGATGGGTGGCTCTGGGATTAGGCACATTGCTCCTCATCTCCCTTGGGTGCCATTTCCTGGGCAGGGCTGGCTTTTGTGGGGGAACATCGCAGCACAATAAATGCTGCATGGGTCAAACAATGCAACATAGAATCGTAGAACGGTGACAGATGCTCACTATAAGTGCATGCACTTTTTAATACTTTGCAAAATTACTCTCAAGCTGAACTCCTTCCAAACATCCATTAACTGATGAGATGGTTCAGACCTGTCCAGACCCACCCTGAGCATCAGCAGATAAGAGCTTAAAGAACTAGCCTGGAGCAGGAGGCAGGATGCTCGGTCCTGTTAGCTCTGCAGAGCTTTCCCAGGCTAAACTTTCCCATTTGCTGCTTCCCACCCCAACCTCAGGAGCAGCGCTCTCAGCTGTCACATCCACGTGTGTGGTGATTGTCCGGAGGCCCTGATGGGTATGAGCAATGAGCCTGCCTCTTGAGTCCTGGCTCCAATAGGAGTATCCAGGCTTGCTCAGCCTCTGTTAAGGCATGCAGAGCCATGCTGTCCCTTACTGGGCCATACAGGTTGGAGACAACTAAAAACAGCATCAGGCAGGATGTGGGCTGGCAGCGTTGGAAGTGAGGGCAGCTTCCTACAAGACCAAGAGGATGGCTCAGGGCAAAGGGCAGAGTCAAAAGGATGATGTCCTGCATAGAAGCCAAGCACCCCTTAGCACTGCGTCCCACAGCATCCCTCAGCCCTATAGCCCTGCGATGCCTTCTCTGCTGTCGCAGCTCGTGCTGCCTCAGCCAGCATGATCCCCTTTCCCTGAAAGCTTTGTAGTGGGCTTTGCGAGCTTGCTGCCTCTGCTGTTGAGAGGAAAGAGGAGAGACCTGACTGCACAACCCCACTGAAAACTGAGCTCCTGGTGCTTGCTGGGCTTTTGCAGAAGGGCAAAGCACAGCCGGATGGCAGCGAGGTGGCACTGACAGAGGTGAGGTGACTGGGGAAAACGCTTTCTCCTTGCTCAGCCCTTCATCCTATTCAAAAAGCATCTGTGTCACTCTGTCCCCCAGGCCAGTCACAGCTAAATGGGGCTTCTGATGGCTTTTCTGTGGTCAGAAAAGGGCTGGAAGATGGTGAGCACATATTTAAACAGCAAACCAGCCTTTCAGTTGCACCTGCTTTGCTCTGGGAATGGACATCTGCTCCAATGTAAAAGCTCCCTGCTTTTTTGATCCACCCTGAGTACAGTTACGCCCTGGCTGAGGTGGCATTCCCACCAAAGCTCAAAACCGGAGGACGCTCCCAGGACGTTGCTGCAGTACCCTGGACGTGCTGGCAGCTGTCCCTGCCTCTGTGCTGCGCTCGCTGTGGGCAAGTGAGAGGAGACGCAGGCCGGCGGTCCCACACCCAGCAGCACCGCCCCGCAGCGCTCCCTGGCACTCGTACAGAAGGGCTGATGCTAAGGATCCATTAGGACAGCATATTGCAGCTCCTAAAGAGTCTCTGCAATGGGCCTTAAGTAAGGGGAAAAAATGCATGTCAGACGAGGAATCTACTTAGCTCCAAATATAATGGAATTTGTCTGTAACTGGATAGCAGGCAGAATGAGGCCAGGCAGCCATTTGGGAATATGGCTCATGTAGCCTCTACGGCCCAGCCAGCGCCCAGGGCCAAAACACACTCTTGGGTGACACCAGCAGAGGTGAGGGTCGCTGCCGGGAGGGGCTTCAGGGGGCACACAGGGTGGTACGGAATGCAGCGAGCTGCCCCCAGCCCCCAGCCCGTCAGACACGCAGCCCTGCTCCCCGTCCCTCTCCCCAGCCTCCCGGCCCCGCACCCGCCGCCCCTCACCGTCGGAGACGCGGCCGTTGCCGGGGCGGTCGACGGTATCCGGGGACGCGGTGGCTGGAGGGCGGGCCGTGGCTCCAGCCCGGCAGCAGCGAGCTGGGCACCCGCGGGGAGCGGGCAGGGCTTTTGGGACGGCGAGGTTGGCAGCACGCGGAGGGACTGCAGACATAGTGCTGTGCAATATATCGAGTCAACAAAGGGATCACATTTTTTCCCCTTTCTCAGATCTAAGCATTTTGGTATTTGCCCACAGATTTTCCGGCTGAAGTGTGACCGTCAGAGTGCTGACGCGCTCGGTAGTGGGTATGGCGCTAGCTCAGCCGCTGCGTGCCCTGTGGGAGCACACACGATGCTGGTGCCAGCTCTCATGATACTCTCGCAAGTCCCGAGATAGCTGGAGTTTTTGGGAAGCTGCACTGACTTTTGTTTAGAATACACCTCCTGGTTGCGAAGATGTTATGAATGTGACCCGAGATTACCCTAAAGACTTCACAGCAAAACAACAGAAATTTAGGTCTAAAAATGCATCAAGATCCCGAGGCGTGCTGCGTGACTGTCAGCAGTGTGAAGCCAGACCTCAGCAGCCGTGCGCTTCATTCTGTAGGCGGGTGATGCTGCTGTCCCCTAGCTCTGGGGACAAGCGAGGCAGCCTGTGGGTCAGGCTGGTGTTTAAACACCTCCAGGGCTTTCCAGATCTTGGAAAATAAGAATGAGGGCAATACACAACCATAAGTGGCACTGAGATGCAGATGCTGTGCTTTGAAGGCTTTGGGGTCCAGTGGGGTCTGGCTGTGTCTGCCCAGAGCCATGGGATCCCAGAGGCAATTTGGCCCGAGTACTGCAGTCACTTGTGGAACGGGATGCAATCGGATCTTGAATCACTGAAAACAAGGAGCAGCGCCTTCAAAACAGCTGCGTTAACTCTTCCTCTGATGACTACCTGAACATTTATTTCCATGCATGTCTTCCAGCAAGGTGTGCAGTTGTAGGCACTGATGCTCCTCAATGTTGGCTCAAATGCAGCTGGCTAAGTTTAGAGGGTAAAACGCCCATTCCCACTCCTCCTCTTCGCATCTGAAGGAGGGAGGCGGAGAGAGGCACCCTTTCCTGGCCCCCAGGGCCCAGGGGGCATCACCCCTTCTCTGTCAGATCACCAGTTGCCCCAGACAGCAGTGTCTCTGGTGCCTTTGTGCACTGCCAGCATCATCGCCTTTGCCTGGAGCTTGAGGACAGCATAACTTTGGTAGAAGTTTATATCGCAATAACAAACTTGGAGCGGAGCCGGTGCACTGCTCAGAGGAACACGTCCCACGGGGCATCTGAGGCTTGGATACTGTCAGCGCTGATGGCTGTATGGTGACAACCTTTCTGGTGTCCCAGGCATGAAACTAGGAACGTGTTATCCTGCCTGGCTTCTCCCACTCTGATTTCTTTTTGTCTTTGTAAGGACTTGCTGGTAGTCGAGCTTTGTAGGGATAATGCAGCACCGCACCACCATGGGAAGAGGAGAAAAGGGAAAATCCTCGCCTGATATGCCACAGAGCTGAGCTCGTAACTGAGAACCATCTCTGCGGCACAAAAATCTCAGGTTTGTGAGAGGGAGAGGAGCCCACGGGGAGTCCTCTCCCAGCAGCACACAGCACAAGGACTGCTGACAGCCCTGGCAGCAACTCTGAGGCAGTGTCACTGGGCAGGGACCGCTGCCATTCCCAAGGGGCAGTGTGTGTGTGGTGTTGTGCCCAAGCAGAGGAGGTGGCTGGGCTGCCCAGGTGCTTTCCCTCCTGCAGCCTGCAGCACAGCAGCTCTCCTTGCCTCTAATCAGCTGCTGGTTTTCTCCCTGATGAGACGACACGAGCACCAGCTGCCTCCTCAGGGACTGCACAACACATCTGGCAAGGCTCTTGCCCACAGCAAGCGGCAGGCTGTGTGCTCAGAGTGGCATCTGGAGGGAGCAGCAGTGGAAGGGGAAAAAATCTGTGCATGAGTCCTCCCAGCCAGCTCCACTACGGCATCTCCTGCAGCCCCTTTTGTCCTCACGTCACACCACAATGGCCAGAAGTCACCACAGTGATTTAGGACACAATTTTATCCAAGTTCTTCATGCTGTATGGTGTGGCTTCTGCACTTAATGGCTTACGTGGGGCACCCCAATCTGTCAGGTGTGGTTCATTGTGTCCAGCACACTCCTGGAGTACGGCTGGAGACTGAGTGAGAGGGGCATTTGCTATTCAATGTGTGCTAGGCACAAAGGGGATTTGTGTGGGCAGGTGGTGAAGTTTGCCTGCTGGTGGTTTGTCCTGGCCTCCAGGGACTCTCCTTGCAAAGCGGCTTGTACTGTTTCAATGGGAAGCTCAGAGAAGCACAGAAAGTTGCCAGACTGATGAGGACTGGACAAAATGAAGATGCTGAGGAGTGGAGACGAGATCCAAAGCCCTGTCTCCAGGCATTCCTCCTGTTGGTTCCTGCGGGAGAATGCTGCTAAAAAGCAGTTGACATCTTCTGCAGTCCTAGAGGAAGTAGTAAAAGGATCAGGAGAGGAAATAGCTCCCTGTGAAGCCAGCACTGAAGGAATGGGGAGCACTACATGCACATGTGCTGCCTCTCCTCCAAAGCTTTCTGCTCTCCCTGGGTCCCAGCAGGAACTGCACAGCTGCTGACAGCTATTAATAGAGAAGTTGATTGTGGATTCTGTCTCCTACCGCTTCCTGGGAAGAGCAGTAATTACCCTTAATTAGCTTGGATTTGGTTCCACCTTCCAGCCCCCTGCCCTGCTCACAGGAGCCAGCCCAGCTGCTGCCTGCAGCGCATGGTGGGGAGCGGTGCTCAGCTCCCAGTGTGTCCTGCAAGCTCACCCCTGGGTGCCAAGAGCAGTGAAGCTCATTTTGCCTTGGCCTTTCCACTGTGACACAGGAGCCAAGCAGGAGGTGAGGGGAATGGTCCTACTAAAGAGCCTGAGGATGCTGGCAGGTGGGAGGCTCAGCAGCTGGCAACACTCCACCATGGGGAACCTTATGGTGAACCTTCCTTATAGGATGCTTGCTGCTCATGGCAGGGTGGACGCATTTTCTGATGTTGGTACTCCCTAGGCTAGATACTTTAATTGGCTCTTCTTGTATTTCAAATGCATTTTTAAGATCATATGCTTTCTTGACAGAATCTTGAAAACCTCCGGGCAGGCAGGAGCTGTGCCCAGGGACCCAGCAGCTCCTGTCTGCAGCTCCTCTCCTTGCTGCTGGAGCGCTCTCTCCTTCCTTCTCATTGAGATCTCTTCAGCGTCAGGCCAGAAGATTCAGGCCTCTCTGCTGACTCCCACTCAGCCCTTTACATCGCATCCAAATGCCAGATGGCAAACTAGCTCCAGCAGGAGCTGTGCCAGGCCCCCCTCCCTTCCTCTCCACCCTTTAAGCTATGGAAAAATGATGAAGAACCAGCACAACTCTACCAATGGATGCAGACTTCAGGCTGTCGTGCTTTCCCCTGCTTCCCTAGGCTTCAGCCCTAGCTGTGTGGGACTGAGGTGGGGGATGCTGGCAGAATTCCAGACTGGGAGATGCCAGAGAAGAGAGGACCTGGCCTACAGCTCTCCCTGTGCCCAGCTTGCAGGCTGTTGTAATTAATAGATAAAACTGAGGATGTAGCCACAGCTGCTGCTGCCTCAGCACTGGCTGATCCCTTGAGCAATCCCTTCTCTCCTCAAGGGACTTTGACACCTTCTGCTGGCTCTTCTCAGTACTCAGGGAATGCTATCAGCATGGCACCGGGGCCTCTCTGGGGTCTCCACTGTCACTTCTGTGTTGCAGCAAGCCCCTCGGCTCCTCTCCCTGCAGCACAGGTCCCCTTGCTGCCAGGTTGCTGCCACTCAGCTCCTTGGAGGGGATGGGGAAGACAAGCCTCTTGGTAGAGCACAGGAGATGCTCTCAGAAATAAGGCTAGGCGCAGCAGGTTGGGCTGTGAGGGAGGTCACCAGGGTCACCAAACACTTTTTCTAGCCTTCCTCCCTGTTCCCGTGGGATGAGTTGGTGCCACAGCCCTGTGGCTGCCGGAGGAATGCTGGTGGGACTTCCACGCAGAGGAGGGACAGGATCTGGTGAGCGCCTTCTATTCCTGGTTGTGTTTCTTGCAGCCTTTGCAGCATTCAGAGCAGGTGTGAAGCTTTTCCCTTCCCTGGCTGGGGATGAGAGCTGGTAGGAGGCTGTTTTCCAGCACCCCATGGAGATACTTCCTTTGCTTTGCGTAGTCTCTTGCGTTGCTTGGTCCATGATGTGCATTTCATCTTGTGGATGCGTATCATTTCCTCTCCTGCCCTAATTCCAGCCTCTCCCTGTTGTGCTGTGCTTTGTTCAACACAAAGTGTTTGTAGCTGGGGTAGGTGCTATGCAGGGACACGGAGCAGGCGGGAGGATCAAGTCCTCCAGCCCAGGTGGTGTTGCATGGGGAGCACTTGGGGAAGCTCAAGGCAAGCAGCGCAGCACCTTTCCCTCATGTGGCTGCCAGAAAGCAACTCAGAGACCCAGGGGCTGCTCCAGCTGAGGGCAGTGCCCCTTCCCTTGGGGGAGAACACAGCCCAGTGCAGCGAGGACAATGTCAGCGCGGTCGCTGCGGCGGAAGGAGGACGCTGATGGGGTAGGACAGCCTGGGAGCTCACTGCCGGGGGCTGCCGAGCTGATGCTGTCCTTCGGTGCCCTCTTCCCCCCATACACCTCGTCCCCGCCGGGGCCGCACGGCCTGGTGCCAGGGGCTGAGGAGCTGCCAGCTGCCATTGCCCTCCCTCCAGTGATGGGTGGCAGAGCCCCAGCCCCCTCTTCGTGCCCTCTTGTCCTCTCTGCAGGGAAAGCCACCTGGATTCTCTTTGCATCCAGGGAGCGCTCATCGTGGCAGGGCTGGCCCAGCTGCAGCCATCTCTGGGTGGGCTGCCGCTGTGCTTCCAGCAGGGCAGGGAGGAGAATTGAAAGCCTGAGTGAGCAGAGCAGCCACGCTGAGCCAGGAAGCATCAGCGGTGCCTCTGTCAACACTGCAGCCGAGGAAGGCAGGCAGCTCCTTAATTATTGATAGCACTTATAAATAAATGCTGGGACAGGGAAGAGAAGGTTACAGCAGAGCAAAGAGCTGCTTTGAGATGGGGGAGGAAATGTGAGAACGTGGCTGTTTTAAAGGTCAGACAGTTTTGTATCTCTTTCCTCTTTCTCCATAAAACTCAGTGATATTTGAGGTGAGGACTCACCTTCCTTGGGCTGAAGCGGGCTGGGGGAAGCAGCGTGTGAGTGGGGGCAGTGAGGGAAGGGAGAAGGCAGGGAATGCTGGCTGCAATGTGGGACAAGTGAGGAGACAACAAAATTAGTAGAGCAGCAAATCCCAACCCGAGTGTAAATAATTCCTCACCATGTGAAAAGAAGGTCTACGTAGCTTCTGATTTATCTTCCTGTTCCTGGAGCTGTAACCCGTGCAACCTCTGGTGCAGAGGAATGGGGCGGTGCATGAGGGGAGGCTGGGCGAGGACCAGAGGGAGATGGAGATACCAGGACCTGTGCTGAGGACTACAATAGCAACCCCATGCCCGTGCAGACTCAGGAGTGTCACGGCTGGCTGAAATGGCAGCAGGGCCCGGAGGATGACAGCCCCTGCGGGAGAGAGCTACAGGGGCACAGGGTGCAGTGCAGAACTGCAGTCAGCCTGCCCCAGCACAACAGGTCAGGCCTCCCTGCAACCCCTCTGCAGTCTCAGGGGAGACATTACATGTGGTGGGCAGCAGCAGCGCAGCACCTAGGGCTGGCCGTGGTTGTAGCTGTGCTTACCTTCTGGGTTTTCCCAATGCTTTCCAGAGGAGCTCGGGTTGCAGCCCAGTCAATTGCTGCTCTCAGCAAGTGGCACAGAAACACCAGCTGTAATTGAATCTCCAGAGCCTACTGCAAAGCATGGTCATCCTCACAAAGTGAGCTGGCCGGCCATGAAGGGCAGGCAGCACAGGTGAGCTCTGGGATCCCCCATGAAATGCCTTTCTGTGCTTCTCCATCTCTTGCCCAGCCATGCCCCTGGGGCTTGGCCACCAGGGCTGGGGTTGGAGAGGTGCTTTGGGCCAGGGGCTGCTCTGACCCATGTCAGGCGGCGTAAGGCTCCCCACAGGCTTTGCTCCCTATATTTCCCCTACTTTTTCTTTCCTCCTCAGCCGCTTTTAGGAAGAGATGTCACTGAGCCAGTTTATAAGGGGTGACCCATCTTGCTATTGAGCGTGACAGTGGTCCTCAGCTTCTCCCGGCCCCAGTGCAGCTGGACAATTATGGGTCACATCCAACTTGGTTCTTCCTGTTGGCTCGATGAAGTGTGCAAAACTCAGGCCTGCAGCAATGCCAGGAGTCTTGGGGATGTCCCTGAGACACAGGCTGGAGATGGCCCTTGTGGGATTACACATGCAGCTGGAGAAACTCGGCCTGTGCTCCCTGTTCTGCTGCCAGCTCCTCTCTTTAGCAAACCCTGAGCAACTTGCCCCACCATCTCTCCATGCAGGCTGCCTTTCAGGTACTCCTGATGCCTTCCCTAGCAAGCCCTCTTTGGTTCTACTCACCAATCTGTCCAGGGCTCCCTACCCTCCAACCCCAGCCCTCTGCTGAGGCTGCTGCGCTGTCAGAGAGTGGGACAGAGACCCATGGCCGCTGGGCTAGAGGGTTATGTACCCTGCAGAGCCCCATTTCTCATCCCACATGTGCAGCTCTTCCAGCTGGGAAAAGCCTAATTTGGTTGGTCCTTTACACAAAGTCAGGTAGCTGCCTGGAATCCGGGCTGCCAATCACATGCATTGTGCATGCCCTTCTGGGACCTTGGGGGTCCATCTGGACTTACAGAGCTGTTGCCAACTTGACAGCACCTGTTCACAGCAAAAAAAACCTCATCACTTCTTAATTAGTTTCCCACTTCCCACTGTCCTGTGTGTGTGTGTGTGTGTGTGTGTGCATGTGCATGCAGCCCGTGCTGTTTGGAGTTGCAATGCATGCACAGGGACTGCTTGCACCTTAGATCTCTAGTGAATGTAAGGGAATGTAGGCTGCTATTTTGGTGAGAGATCTGTATTTAAAACTTGTGTTTCATCGCCTCAAGCTCTCCCAGCTGAGCACTGCTCTAGCTACTGCTGAAATAGAGAAAGGTGGCAGTGATGCCTGTAGCATGGGACATGAGCATGTTGTCCTTCTGTGGCAGGAAAACAGGAGGAGGGAACGTCATTCTGCACACTGGGATTTAGCCAGGAGAACAGCATGAAATGCGGTCTTCTGGGATCAGCGATGGTCCAGCACAGCCACATCTCAGAAACCAGCATTTCTACCGCAGCAGCCCACTTTACCAGCCTGGGGCCTCCACACAACTGCTCTTTGGTGGGTTGAGATGCTTCCTCTCCTTCAGTTACAGGGCAGGTTTTGTGCTACAAAGCTACAGCAAGATCATGGCTTGGATGTGCTGTGACCTCACTGATGACCTACTTAAATCCCTTCAGGGTCAGAAAGAAGAAACTTTCCCCTAGTGCCTCTGCTCAGGGCACCTGGGGCTTATTTCTCATGGTGAAGTATAGCAGAGCTGGGATGTCATGCAGCTGTGTCACTGCTGCCCACTCATCTCAGCAGGCTCCTTCCCCAGTGCTGAGAGCCCATCAGCTCCTGCAGCAGAGACAGGATTCCTTCAAAAAGCCCCTGAGAACACCACCGCTGCTCTGGAAGCCTCTGCTGCAGCAGCCCTTGGCTGGCCAGGTGAATGCTGGTGGCAGCTTAACTTGCATTTTTTCTGCCTGCAGAGACATTACCTTGAAGGTCAGCATACACAGATCCCTGTACCTTAAGAGGCTGGGCAAAAACTTACAAGGTGTCGGTGGCTTTAAAGTTGAAAGGAAAAAAAAAAAAGCACAAAGGGAGGTTAAATTTGTAAGGCTGCTATTGGCAAGCCCAGGCTCTGCTTTTGGAGTATGATGCAGAAGCAGCTCAGCCTCTCCTCCTCCTCACACACCTACTCTCCAGTACCAAGAGGAGACATCATCTCTAGCAGCAGCTATTAATATAGTAACATGAATGCAGAAGCAAATGGGAAAAGCATTTTCCCAGTAAGACAGAGCATCCCCTCCACTCCCCATATCTGGTACTGCTGTGGCTAGGGTGAAACACAGCAGCTGTTCAACATCAGGCATTAACAGTACTTTTAACTGATGGCATGAACTGTCCCAGTCGTCCCTGCCCCCCATACCCTCTCCAGCACCCCTCTGGCCACGTCACAAGCTCCTGTAGCATTTGGCCAGTTGTTCCAAGGACTCTCCATTGTTTAATAGCTTTGAGATAAGACAGTCATCTCCTCATGCTCTCACAGAGCCTCCCAGTGCTGGTCTTATGGCAAGAACTGCACTGTTCCAGAAGAAGCTGGTGCCTTCTGAGACTGACTCCCCATACACCCATGCTGAAAACAGGCAGCATCGTTCTGTCAGTGGTATCAAGAACAGACTCTCTGCTCATCCCTGATGGCCAGATGCCAAGTGCTCCAATGCAGTGGTTGCAGCAGTGTTCACTGTGGGAGCTGCTAAACCTTTCAGATCAGCACAGTATAACATGCGCTCTGCATCAAGTATCCACGTAGCTTGCAGCTGTCCTGCCACCAAAGCTTCACAGTTATTTCAGAGTTTACTCCGAGCAAATTCCAGTGCAGTAGTCAGGGCTCCTTGCATGCCCTTGGCATTTCCGCTGCCCTTAGCGACGACAGGAGAACCTCCTGCCTTGCCTTCCATCTGTGTACAGACAGCCACGGCCCAGTCGGCAGCAGAGAACACGGGGAGGCAATTCTGGGGAAGAGACACACACTTTGGTCTGTGGAGCACTCTGCAGTCTGGAAGAAGGAACACCTTTCTCCCCTCACCCAGCCTGGACCCTCACTAGGCTGGGGGAGACATGACTGAGAGGGAACTGAGCTTACGTGTTAGCACTATTGTCCTGCCCTTGGGCAAACTTGTCCTGGAGGATCCAGGGGTATCTGTGCCCAGCAAAAACTGAAAGATTATCTGGTCCCAGTACAGTCATCTCTGGTCATTCCCTAACATAATTAACCAGAGACACTGGGTAGAAACCCAGGAAAAAACGCAGCTGGGACCTATTGAGCAGTGCACCCAGTCCCTCTCTGCAGGCAGGTTCCCTGTGATTCTACCAGGGTTCTGCTTACCTTGGACACCTGACAGGCACAGAGCACCTCCCCAGAATCCTGAGGGCTGAGCAGCAGGACTGATGAGCCAGGTGACTTGTCACAAAGCTGGTTCACTACCTTCATTAGGATCTAGGAGAGGAAGGAAAAGGCAGGGTCAGGCTACAGCAAAGGAGACTGCTGTGCAGCTACCTTTGACTGCATCCAGCATCTGAGGTATCGCTGGGCCAACAAGCAATGTGCTTTACTCACAGACAGGGAGTCAGCTGGGACAGTATCAATAATGACAGGTTGATTGCAGTGTTTTGCTAGCAGCCTTTGTGCCTTCTCTTCAGCCTGGAGGAGGAAACACACAGCACTTGAGGGGCTACAGGTGGCACAGGGTGACCTGGATGGGTACATAAGCATGCAGCACACGTTTACAGGGAGTGGAAGTGCTGTTCTGTAGGACAGAGGGGATGTTTATGTTAGCAGAGGTCAAAGTAATACTGGCAGACTGAAATCTCCACAAGGAGATCTGTACAACCCTCCTGCCTCAAAAGCGAGCAGAGATTTCAAAAGGGAAATAGACAGTGACACTTTCAGTTCTCAGTCTCTCTCCTTGGCCTGTGCATTGCCACCTGTATTGAGGCAGGTTCCCGTGGCAAGATACTGCTACTTTAAGTGAAGGATAGGTCTTAATGAGAACATTAAGTCTCCAGTAAGCATTTCAAAAGAATTTTTAATGTAATCATGTAAATTAGTAACAAATACAGTGGGAAACCACAGCAACATCCATATGAGTGGGAGAAAGGCTCTTCTGCCACTCTACTGCATGACCTTGTAAAGGGCATGGTCATCTTCTCCAGGTATTAACAAGTACGCAATGCCTATCTACCTGTTGGTGTTTGCAAGAAGTCCTATCCTCACTGACAGACAGGCATCAGGATTTTGCACAACCAGAAATACAGTTAATCACTGCATTTTATAAACAATGACCCTGGTTGATGCCAGTGAAATCAACTCAACACAGGGCTCACATTGCACTGTGTGATTGCACCCGCTTTCCCCTGCCTTTTGATGGGACTCCAGTCACTGAGTTGCAGTGAACTGTGACAAAGACATCAGGTTCACTGGTGTACACCACACAGTGGTATTAGCAAGCTACAGTGAGTGTGCTGCTGTCACAGTACCTGCTGCACCTCCAGTTTCTTGATGGCCGTGTTGGCGGTTCGCTGCAGCGATTTGAGGATGCTCTGTAGTTCTTTTCTTTGCCACTGGGGCATTGCAGTGCTAGCCACCACCTGCAAGACAGTCTATTTTGTAAAGACACTAAATTGTACCTAGAAATAAACCACCTGTTCTCTGGAAGCTCAGACTGGAGCCTGTCCTCTTTCCAGACCTTCCTATACTTCTACCTGATCATGCCAGTCACTCACTGTGACAGTTTTTTCAGCTGGGCATCTAAAACCTGGGGAAAAGCCTGGAAACCTTTTTTTACTGCTTAACTCTCCCCCACTGCTGCCTCCTCTGGTATTCCCTCTGGGAGCAGAGACACCAAGACATTACTTGAAATCTTTATGAACAAAGAGGCACCAGCAAGTAGCAGCTTCTTTCTATTGACCACGGTAATATGTGAATCTACTAGGGAAGTCATGTTGCCTCAAGAGAGCCAGCCAACGCTGGGATCTTTCTGTATGGAACGTAATCCTTACTTTGGTCAACTGTCCCACTTCTTTGGAGAGGTTCTGCATCTCAAGAACAGAGGTGCTCCCCCTCTGCTTCATCCGTATTGAGACAGAGTCCACTTCCATAGCCAAGCACTGACCTACTTCTCGGGCCTGGAAAGAGGGAGAGAGAAAACGTTTCAGATGCAGCAACAGAAAGAACAATCAGGGATGGAGAAAACAGGGAGGTGGCACTGAAGTGCTGCTAAGTATCCAGGGGGAAGACACCTACAGTCAGTCTTTAAGAATGACTGTCCCTAAGAGACTCTAGAATAGAGAGCTCCTCTGTAGATCTGCAGCCAATGCTAGATGGTCACATTCGTGGGACCAAGCTGTCATGTAGCTATGTTTCTTCAGCAAGAAGCCCTCACCAGGATTTCAGT
This sequence comes from Numida meleagris, assembly GCF_002078875.1. Lineage (NCBI taxonomy): Eukaryota > Metazoa > Chordata > Aves > Galliformes > Numididae > Numida > Numida meleagris. Next base: position 30,237,362 of record NC_034411.1, on the reverse strand, counting down.
GAGGAAAAAACTGGGAGGCCCTTTTACTTTTTAGTGCATTAACAAATGCATTCTTGAAACTAATGACTGAAGAAACTAAAGAACATTAAGACTAAAGAAATCTCATCAGCTGACTTTTCCTAAAGATGAGTCCAGCTGGCCTTGGTGCATTTCTTATTGCTTTTACCAACAAAAGCTAATGCAAGCTTCTTTCACTAGTGAAAACTCTTATGGCTTGGAAAATCTCCTCTCTGACAGATCTTTGTGTCCACAATGGTCCTGGGAGACCAGGGCAGCAGAGAGCATAAAGGAAAAGCTGTGGACAGAGAGAACCGCTCTACCTATCTAGGATACACATCCCTCATTCCAGGTTACTCCTGCACACCTGCAGTCTCCCAGTCCCTAATTAACACATGCACATAGCTCCTTTCAGGGTCTCTTCAGGTCAACGCTTCCAGCAAAGTACGCAGACGTGCCCTGCAGATTTTCCTTTCTCTGCATTAAGAAAAACAACAGTAGGAACAGAGAGGTGCAGGGGACAGCCAGCCAAAAAGCAACAGATTTGCCGGGGTGGGCTTTCCATCTAGTCTCCCCAGTTCCACCAGCAGTGGGTCACTCTGACTGCAGCCTTTAAGGAAACGGTCAAGGCGCAGGGCCCGACATTTCCGCATATACAACAGGGATCTCATAGGTACAATAATAGGTTGCTTACTTTTTATAAAGACCCTATCAGATCAGAACTACAGTTTGGCAAGAAAGAGACTAAAGAGAGAAGAAAGAAGTCTGTAAGAATGAGGGCAGAGCCCTGTACTCATAAAACACATGTCCAACTGTGATAGGTAGGAGGTAAAACCAAAGCACAAAGGATTACACCTTTAAATACCTAGCCAGTGATTGAAATTTCTAGTCCAGAAGTTTCCTGATACTCTGTGCCAAATTTCTATCTTGGAAAAGGGGGTCTGAGGGAAGGAATGAAGGTCAAGGAGACAGAAGTCTAGTGCAGCTGGGGAGTGGATGTGAACAGTGAGGGACAGCAGCAGAACTGTGTCCCAGGGTAAAGGAGAAAGTGAGATCAGACATAGCAGTGACGCTCCAGCCCAGAGGGAAGTTAATCGTCTAACCAGGAACCTATAAAGTTGGACTGGGCTGAAATCTCACTTTCTCCTTTCTTACCTGTTTGGCTTGTCTCCCTGTCACTGCAATGACACGACTAATCCCTTTAACAAGCTGACGTTCACTGACAATGGCCAGATCCTCCATAGCTCCTGTCTGTAGAAGATGTCTGCAAAGTTGACAGAGAACAGGGAAGAAACAAGCTGTTCTCTGGGAACAGAAATCAGGAAGACTGCTTTCATTTTAGACACGTCTCCAGTAGAGCAGCCTCTACTCAGTCCCAACAGCTTCAAACCTTTTCCATTCCTAAATTCCTGATGACATCTGGTCAGGCAAGAGACAGCAGAGTCGAGCCTACTCCAGAAGAGCCATTGTGCTACCTTCCCAGCAGGCTACTGACAAATGTATGTAGTAGCCAAGATCTCCTTTCCTCTAACAGTAGGATGGACTGGGATTTTTTCCTTCTACTCAGCCGCTGCTGAACCTTGTAGAAAGCCATTTTTCATCTCCAGCTCTTCCACTCCCTTGTCAGATCAGCTCACACACAGGCCACTGGTCTGCAGTCATACTACTGCTGTGCAGACATAGGGAACTGATCACACCTTCCCTTTCTTCCTTGGCTATACAAAAATGGATATGAAAACTGCAGTGTCTCAGTGACTCTGTTACCACAAGCAATTATTTCAGACAGCTTAATTAGAATTGATCATCTCCACTCCCGTGCAGTTTCTTGTCCTGCTCCTCCCACATGATTAGAAACTTGCTCATTTCCAGCTTTGTTTACTCAAATGCCAAGTTGCTTCCATTTTTTTCATGTCAGCATCATACTAAGGTTAACTCTTCTTCTACTCTAGTGCTGGAACAGGGCTAAAATAATTAAAATAATCAGACTGGACAGTAGTTCTTACAACTGTCCCAGAGACTTCTGCAGGGACTTCTGAAGACCTCCTGCAAGCCCCAAACCACACCAAGTATGACAGGACACAAATCCTGTTTCACACTTTGCTGTAGCCTTGCAGCTTTCGAGTGGATTTTGGACCATGAAACAAGGAAAAATGCTCTACGTTTCATTATTGTTTTCTCACCCTGGCATTCTGAAAGCTCCACAACAAGCCTACTGTGTGCCTGTTTCAGGTAAGGAAACCTGGCTGCACAGGAACAGAGTGTGGAACTTGGAAATATCTCTCCCTACTTCAGCCACCAGTGCTCCCATACGAGGTCTTGTATGGGAGATCCTCAGAGAAGCACTGATCCTCACACAGGCCTGGTCCTGGCATCAGGGTGGGAAACAACTTGAGAATTACAAGGACACAGTCAGCCCACAAACAAACCTTTGTGGACTATTAGTAAAAGACACTTACGTCCCACAGCAGAGCTCCACAGAGGTTTGCATTGCAGCCTGAGAGTTGCTGGTTAGCACAGTCTCCACAGGAACTCCCAAGGACACTATCCTCACTGGATCTGGATACTCCTGATAAAGGAGACAGGGATCAGCAGTTAACCATACAGTCCTTCAGGGGCACTTACAGACTAACCACGGGGCTTCAGATCCCTGCCTTACTTTATTCTTATTCGAGAGTGATTTCAGTGTCAGGGGCACCACAATTAGCCACCATGGGGAGAAAAATAACTGGATGACACCAACAGCTGTTAGTCTGAAGAAGCGAGTAGAAAGCCTGTGCATCACCAGTTTCCACACATTACAATATGGTGCTTCTCAGATCTCATACAATCATAGAACAGCCTGGGTTTAAAAGGATCAAGTTTCAATCCCCCTGCTGAGTGCAGGGTTGGCAACCACTAGACCAGGCTGCCCAGAGCCACATCCAGCCTGGCCTTGAATGCCTCTAGGGACGGGGCATCCACAACCTTCTTGGGCAGCTCCATCCCATTTATCCCCCTGAGTTTTAAGAATCAATCACCCTACAGAAACCTCCTGCTTCAATGTTTTTTATGACCCAGATGATTCCTGCTGAAAGAGAAGGCTCAGAAAGAAGTGTCCTGCCCTCCTGCCATACCTCATCTAGAGCACGGAGTCCCTGAACTCTTCTTGCCAGTGCAAGTGGGACCTCAGCCATATACACAGCCTCATTTCGCTTGATCACATCTTGGACCACCTGCTCCACTTGCTGCAGCTGCTCCACGGTCACAGGGCCCTGAGGAAGTAAGTCTGCCTTCAGGAGAAGCCTCCTGAGAACACAGGAGGAGCTTGGACACGTCACTTTCCCGTGTCTCATCTTCCCTGCTTGTAAAAGGGAATAGTGAGGATCAAGTGACTACAGTGAGAGGAGAAAAAAATCCTTGAAGAGAAGGCCAGTACTGGGGCATTAGCATCACTGAGAACCAACAAAACACAAGTCCAGTCACCTTGATATTAAAGTCGAAGCGCAGCTGTTCTGCTGTCACATGGGAACCTCGTTGCTCTGTGCTGTCACCCAGAATGTGGCGGAGTGCGAAGTTTAGCAAGTGGGTAGCAGTGTGGTTTGTCATGCAGGCCAGCCGCTGGACCTGAAAGCATAGACAATTTGGGATGGAGTGCTTGTTTTCCACAGCTTGGGGGAGCAAATGATGGCACAAAGAGATAAGGGAAAGGTTGTATGTGAGGGGATGGGGGATGATGGTGAAGAAAACAAGTAGCACAGCTGCCAGATGAATTTATGTTACAGAGCAGATCTAATTTCTTTCCCCATGGGATCACCTCTGTAAAACAGCAAAAGCTAGGCTGGATACTTCCAGACAGACCCACAGCTCATAGCAGACTACAGACAAAGTCATTTGCAAGTTTCCCCCTCCTGCTGCACATTGTAATAAAGAACAGTAACGAATACAAGAGACAAGGCTCCGATATGACTAGCTTACTCAGGATATCACAAGATTCTCAAAGCAAGGCAAGGGTTAAGATTACCTCATCCACAAAGAGCTGCACTTGGTCTCCAACACGCAGGGTTTCTACAGCAGTGACTTCATGGATCACGTAACCACCACAGAGACGAACTGACTCTACAGGGAAGAGTATGTCCTGAGCAAAGAGAAAGAGGAAAATGAGTTAGGACACAGAGAACATCAAACAACCTGTGCCAGATGCCTGCTTGATCCCGCTGGGAAACATAACTCTCACTGGGTCCAATGAGACAGGAAAGGGATGGGAAAAGCAGAGACAAGCCAACATAACCAGAGTGCCTCATCCCTTCCCTGCATCCAGCCAATCACTGCACATGTTGAGGTTGCCAGTCGGCAGTGGAGAGGCAGCCACACCAACTGTGCTAATGAATTTTCCTAACAGGGATGTTTGCCCAAGAGAAAATGGACAGCAGCTGCCAAGGCACATGTCCCAGACTTCCAAGGTGTCACTTCTGCCTCATCAGGCTGGCAAGAGGAACTCGATCCCCCCTTCAGCTTAGGAAGACGTGCTTATCACATTCTGTAAGGCTGAAAAGGCAGCATCAGTGCCCAAAGGTGATTCTTAAGAGCTAGAAAGCAGGAGGGAAGAAATAGTGCATCCCATGTAACTAGGGCCAGAGCCCTTCCTCTGGAAGGGTAGAAAAACCTTGCCTCAGAAATAGAGATCCTTCCTGGTGCTTTTGAGAGGAGTAAGAGTTTTTCTAAAATGTCTTGGGTCAGGCACTGCCTGCAGTTGTCTAGAACTGGGCAGAGACCAGCTATTCTTCTCATGGGCTCTCTGATTATTAACTGCATTCTCTTTGCATTGCTGCCCTAGCTGTTAAGAGTGCAACATATTGAAGGGAAATCTAGGAATACTTTCAAGACTTTCACAGCAAGAAGAAATTGTAAAGAGCTGAGGGAGAGACAACCAGAGCAGTAGACCCACCTCTATGAGATTACTGCTGTTTCTCCCCTACCCACCAAACCCAAGGCAAGGACGAGGAAACTGTCAAGAGTTAGCAGCTTGCAAATTAACACAGTAAAATGGCCCATCTCTTGGACAACTCTGGCTGGCCTCAGTATCCAGGAAACTTTGGGTTCCTCCAGCGAAGGGTCTCACCTGCTGTCCTAAGCGTATCAGGTAACCTTGGTCAGAGGCTTGCCCACCCTGTTCTGCATAAAAGTTAGTCCTGTCCAAGATGACGCCACAGTGCTGCCCTGCCCCGACCTCCTTCTGTAGAGCCTGATCTCTGTACAGCATCAGGATGGTGGCCTGGCACGGGCTGAACTCTGCCAAGGGGAAAAAGACGGCAGAAATCAGTGTGAGCACCCTGTCAGATCACACCATGAAAGGAGGCACCATTTCTCTGTGCCATCCCTGCCAACATCCACTCTATAATGAAAGCTGGCACTTTCCTTTGACTTGATAGGAGAGGGATAACTATTGGCCAAAAGGACAAAGGATCTGCTATTCAGAATCAAGTCACCTCTAACTTCACCAGTGACAGACTTGCTGGGTAGGAGGTAACCGAGCAGGGACACCCAATCTAGGTTAACATGAGCTCAAGAGAAAAAGACATGGTGGATGTGTCTGCATTGTGTTATACTGCATGCTTGGCCAACCTGATTGCCTTCTACAAGTAGATGAGTGGCTTGGTGGACAAAGGAGGTCATGATCCTTGATGTAGCAAGCTACTCTCTCATAGCATCCTTGAAATCAAACTCAGGAGATATGGACGGGGCAGGTGGACCACAAGGCAAATGTATACCTGGCTGGACAGTTGGGACCCAGAGAAAATTGCTCAATGTTTCAAAGTTCAACTGATACCAGCAGAGCTACCTGGAGGCTGATATTATGGCCAACATCTTTTAACATCTTTACTAATGACTGTCTATGACAGGATGGGACGTACACTTATCCTGCTTGTGTCTGGCAACAATTGGTCAGAGTAGCCGATACACTGAAGAGTAAGGCTGCTTTTCAGAGAGATCTTGGCACGCTAAAGAAATGGACTTAGAGCAACTTTGGGCTTCTCAAGGGCAAGCTGAACACAAGTCAGCAGGGTGCCCTTGCACGAAGGAAGACTGCTACCTGCTGGGCTGTACAAACACACAGTTAGCAGGTCAAGGAAAATGATTATTCACCTCTGTATGTGGCATTTGTGAGACAACAACTAGAGTACAAGAAATTCTGACTGTGCACAGGGAAAAAACCTTTCACACAAAGAGTGATAAAAAAATGGAACAAGGACCAGAGAAGCAGTGGGATCTCCATCCTTAAAGATACTGTAAGCCTAACCAAAGAAGACCCTGAGCAACCTGTTCTGACTGTGAAGCAGATCCCTCTTAGATCAAGAGACTGGACATTCAGAGAATTCCCTCCAACCTGAATTATGCCATGATTAAGTGACTGATGAAGCAAGATAGTGCTAGCTTGGAAAATTCAGCCAACGCCTTCATTTTTCATCTAATGTGCTCTTGTTGTAGTTTGTCTAGTTTGAACTACACATTTACTGTAAAGTTTGAACTACCTCACTTTTTGCTTGATGTGAGTTGCCATCAGTACACTGCATAACAGGCTGTACACAGCTATCTCTAATTGCTTGCAACAGCCACACCACCTCTCACTCTGTGTGGTTTAGCTTTATGCTTTCCCTAGAGCATCAGCAGCCCGTTATCCCAAATGATAAAAAACCTGCACTGGCATCTAGCGGCCTGCCAAAGAAATGCACAGCTTTATGCACCTACCAAAACACCTTGCATAATCTTCATTCTCCATAGCACTCACACCCAGAAGCCTGATTGCTGGGGACGGATTCACCTCTAGCAGAAAATGAGCAGTCACTGCCTCAGCATCACATGGTAAGATGAACCCATTTCTCACAGCCTTGTTACCAGCCTAGCAATAACAATAGCAGCTACTTTGAGAAAAGTTACAAGGGCCAAGAAAAGCTGCAGCAGAAAGGTGGAGAGGTTTGAACTAAGAGGTATGTGTCCTCCTGCATGTACCAGGTAGTAAAAGCAGGGTCATGAGGGATTCCAGCTCCCTTAGGCAGTTTGCCTAACACATGGGATCTTGACACTTACCGTACTGCCCATGCTGCCCAAGCTTGTAGGAGTACTTTGGAGAGTCATCGGTAGCAGGTATGTTGTCTCTCTGCAGCTGAGCCAGAGAGTGTACATCGAGGTGCACGTCTGTGCCCCCCAGCTGTCGTCCCTCCTGTTGGCCACGAGCCTTCCGCTGCAGCAGAGCAAAACCAAAGTTAGATGCAAGGCACCTGGGGAAACCCAAACCAGTAACTGGAGCTTTGGGGCTTGAAGCAGCTTCTGCAATCTTCCTGGGAAAGGCTAGCTTACATCTGTGCTGATGCAGGCTACTGCTAAACCAACCCGTCCCTTCCAGCCCTACAAGCACTCAGTAGCACTCTATGCTAGCCTTGAGGCAAGCCATAAGCAACTGCTAACATAACACTACTTGCACAGCTTGCTGCACAGCTATGAAACTTCCAGGCCATTAAAGCTCAGAAGAGCAAGGCCTTAATCTGATTACTGTACAGGGCAGGCAGTACAAGTCTTCCAGCACTACAGAACTTAAACTCTTCATAAATCACTTGCTGTTTGGGCTGTCCAAGCTGGCTCTGCTTTGGTAGTGTTGGACTGCATGACTACCAGAGGTTGCCCCTAACATATGTAATTCTGTGACAACCTCCATTCCAGCCAATATCATACAGCACTGATACTGATCTGTAAAGAATCACCAGAAAATACTTTTCAGTCCTACAACCACAGGCAAGGGCAGTGGGACCCAGCTGCTGCTTCAGACTCACTTCCCATTCAAAGAAAAGGCACATGGCCCTGTGATGCATCTGAGGAGCCTTAGAAGTGACAGGAATTCTGCCTCTGTGCTCACAGGAGAGGATAGGCTCTAAATTATCATCACGAAAAAAGTCTCTCTTACCTTAGCATCCTCTAGAACAAGTTCATTAAAAGCAGCTAAATCCAAACGGATTCCCTTTTCTTCAAGCATCAAGTCAATGAGATCCAGGGGGAACCCCAAATTCCCATAGAGAGACCAGGCTACTTCAGCTGTAGGACAAAAATGAAGGATATGAACTATGCGTGAGCATAGGAAGTAAAGGCATCTCCAAAGTTGCTTGAGTGGGACCAATCTGATGTGTGATTTGGTAACTGGATTCACATGTGCTGTGTGCAAATACACTGATAATGAGAAAGGGCAGAGAAACCACACCATTTTTAGTATGGTACTGTGTACAAATGGAGCCACACAGCCACATCTCTGCCAGCATTCAATGCAGCACATCTAAGCAGGCAGCTGCTCTGGTTGGGCCCTGAGCGCCTCCTTTCGGCTGAGTCTTGTAAGAATCCAGTTAATCAATAAATAAAGCAGCAATGGGAGTTTCTAACTTTCCTAATACCTAGTTTGTTGTGAGAATGACGTATGAGAAACAATTGCAGTCCGGAGAAAGGAGCAGTATCTGCTTTTAAATTCAGCACTGGGGTGCCCAGGGCTGGAACGTCAAAGACACACGGAGGAGGTAGCTACAGTTTTGGCTGCAATGCTTGTAGTGACCGGGATCAAACCATCTTGAAGTGCAATTTGGCTGAGAAAGGAGGCTTACCTGGGAAATTCGCGGAAGGCTTCATCTGCTGCACTGTTCGCTCAATGATGCGCCTCCCACGCTCAAGGGAGGACAGAAAAGCAACTTCATTCTCATTGATGATATCCATGACCTGCCCAAAGAACAGAAGAAGGGTTTGCCATAACACCTCAGGAAGCTCTCCAGCTCAGCTCAGCCCAGCCCTGCCACCTCCGGGCTCACTGCTAGAGTCAGCTCAAAGCAATCAAGTGGATGTCTAATGGGCGCTCTGTCTGCTTGAACCAGCATCTGTCATTATGTGGCTCCGATGCACTATTACACAGTGCCAAAGTCATTGTTCCTCCTATCATTGTCCCTGATAATATTGACCATCCACCTGGGAAGAGCTGGAAGCTGACAAATGTTCCCTGTTATACATTCGTTATCTGTGACCCAATTAAAATTGCATGGCTGAAACAGAGAAATTGCCTTTCACAGCTGCTGTCAGCAGAAGCAAGCAGGGACTAGCCTTAAATCCCCAAGCCACTTTGGACAAAGGGTACCCAGGCTAGAACAGACTGTACTTGCATTCAACAAAATAGCTGCCCTAGCTTTTTCAGAGCAACAGCTGCCCTCTGAGAACAAGGAGTCTGTGTTAATGACCTAATAGTGCTCCCACAACAAAGTTTGCCAAAGATACTTCGCATACCCAGGCAGCACCTATGATGCAGACATGCTCCCAGCACATCCCAGCCTATACATGAGAACCCCACTTTGGAGTAAGCTACGCAAAATCCTCCAGCTAAGATCTGTGAAAGGCTGGCTTCTGCCCCTGAGAGTAGAGCCTCACAAAGTCCATAAGAGAGGAAGGTTTCTTTCCAGGGGTTTCTGCGTTGCTTACCTGGTCTGCATTCTTCCTCAGCTCTGGATAGGCATCTCCCTGTAGAGCGAATATCAGTTAGAGATAACACCATCCTCAGCAGCTTCCTTGGGGGATCTCAAAGAACGTCGCAAGCATTATAGAGGTCTCTCATGAAGGTGAGTATGCAGGGAGCCCCAGTGCCTCAGGGACAGTATCACAACGGGAGAGTCACACCTTACTTATAGCTGCTGTCTCCTGACTATCTCCCCATGACCCTACTCAGCTAACCCTTGCACAGCACTTCTGTGGCAAACACATCAGTTCACGCTGGGAAGAAAGCACTGCCATTTAGGATGTTTGTTAATAATCACAGGGACCAACTTCAGAAAGCTTTAACCAGATGTGACAGCCTGGAAGCTGCTGCCCTCAGGAAACAAGTGTGTGCTTGCATATATTTATGCTTATCATTTGTCACAATAGCAACAGTCCCCCATCACAAACGATCCAGAGACAAGAGATGTTTACTGTTGCAATGCACGGCGCCAGATATACCCTCCTGGAACACCTTTCTGTCCAAGATTGTCTCCTGACAGTGTACAGGATAGGAACATGGAGCTGAAGAGAATGTGTGATACTCATCTTCCCTAAAGCAGTAGTTTTTACTCACCAGCACTTCCACTACAGTAGGCACGAGGGAGGCTAAGAGCCCGTGTGGAGCATGAAGGACTTCAGAACAAAAGCGGACAGCTCTGCGCAGAATCCGACGCAGCACCAGTCTGAAAGCAGGGCAGAATTCCCCAAGCAGCATGTGAGCATCCCTGCCCAGCTCCCACAATCCAGCACACCCCACACACTGCCCCTCTTTGGCCTGACCTAATTGCCAAGGGTCAGCTGCTCCACATACTCAACACCTAATCCAATGATGAGAGGCAGATCTGAACCTCTTTCTGGCTCTCACCTTCCTGTCATGTACTCTGTATCTTTGGTCCACATTAGAACCTCTCCCCTAGCTCATATTCCCTTCTGGACCTAATTTCTTCCACTGTGCTTTTTTCATATATCCTTACTCTGCTCCAGAGAGGCCTGGGTAGATGCCATCAGTGATGCACACGCACAAGGTCCGCACATGATCTGCCACCACGCGGTAGGCCATATCCACATGCCCAACATCAGCATTCCCAACCAGACCTTGGTATCTGGGCCCCCCACAGCCCTAAAAGAGGAAGTGAGGAGACGACAGATCAGCAGAAGGGAATGGCTGCAGAAGGGAAAGTTCCAGTGCAACAGGTAGCCAGCTACATTTGACATCATGCTTCTCAACTACTCCGTGAATCAAAGATACATTCATTCAATCCTTCCAGAACGTTAGAGACCAAAAGCTCTGTACCTAAGATGCGTCAGCCAATGTCCTGGCCCTAAGGAATCCAAGACACTTTGAATTAAAAATGGGTCATCAATGCTGCTAAACCAATGGATTTCCAGTGAGAAATTTTTCCTGAGCTCCCCTTGGTGCTGTTGTGGGCCTGGCCAGACATACCTCCCGTCTCAAAATACTGCACAACAACATAGGTAAAGAAGGCAAGGCCGTAGCATGGCACCAAGCAAACAGCCTGCTCTGGAAGAGCTTTCACTTAGCTGTGACTCTGAACAGGATCACCTTGTGAATGGCATCTAAGATGGGAGTGAAGAGATCTGTGTCGTAGTTGGAGTGTTTGTTCTGCAGAATGGTCACCAGCCTTTCTAAGCCCATTCCCGTATCCACATGGCGCTGAGGCAAGGGTAGCAAATTCCCGTCCACCTCTCTGTCAGCAAGTTAGGAAAAATAAAAGGCAGAAAAAAAGCACTGGTCAGTTCTGGGCAAAGAAAAGATGTACTTGAGTTACAGAGAATGGGAGAGTGATAGGGGAGTGACAGGGGATGGAAACAGCAGGTAATCCAACAGACGATTGCTCAGGGACAAGACTAACAGCAGCCTGCCTTGGCACTGTCAGGTAACCAGGCTCTGGTCAGCAGACCATCAGGCTATACTGCAATGTAGGGGAAAAGGGTTTCCCTAAACAGCGGTCCAAAGCCTTCTTCTCACCCTGCAAGTTTCTCTACACTGCTGCAGACCTGAAGAGACCCCTGGGATGCAGAAGTGAGGAAGGAGAGGCAGACTAAGTTGAAGGAGGACTGAATACAAAACAAAGGCGGACCATGAGTCTCGGCGGACACGTCTTCCCGGCTTCCCCTTTGCTCCTCTACTGCCACCTCCTGGAAAGCAATGAGGTGTCCAAAGCTATATGTGTATGATTCAGATGGCATGCAACAGGGAAAGGCTCTGAATTTCAGAGGAGATGCCTGGTACCTGTTATACTGCATGAAGACCAGGTTCCAGATCTCCACTACATCGGGGCTGCCCTGGTTCACCAGTGCTGAAGCATTTCTGCCACCACCCATGTGGTCATAGTGGATCTCTGTGCAGGGACCGCAGGGACCTGTGTCACCCATCTCCCAGAAGTTGTCCTTCATTGGGAAAGGAAGTACGTGGCTGCCAGGCACTCTAGAAAGGCAAACAACAGAAGTGGCAGCGTTGGTGCGTGCACACAAAGCACACATTAGACTATATCACAGGGAAAGTTAAAAGGATAGACCCTTCCTGACTACTACAAACTCGGTATCCAAACGCATTAGGACTTGTTTTCTTCTGTTCACACTGAATTGCCTCCTTAGCAGCAATAAGCTAGACCAAACCAGACAGGACCCTAGTCACTGCTCAGAATGGCTAGCAAAACCAGCCTAGCTCCTGCTAATGGACACAGATGTGCCACTGAGTTGGTGGAGCCACTTTTCTCCTTGGAAAGAATTGTACCAGAGCTAAGACACGACTGTGAGGAACAGGACTGACCACTACAAATAGCACACAGCTGGCTGTCTTGGGTCCAAAGCTCACATACAGCCTAGAACAAGCTCCCAAATTGCAGTGGCTTCATCCTCACATTAAAGCAGCAATTGCTAGCAGAATACGAACTGCACAACTCCCTGTGGAGAGGAAGTAAAGGATCACAGACATCCTTTGCACACTGCATCCAGGTTAGACAGCCTGAGGTATACAGACACAGACCAATTGCACCTGAGCAGCAGTTTAAAGGTGAAATGCTCCAGAGGATGAAGAGTCCAACTTTTAGTAACCCAAACGAAACAGAAACTAAATGAGTTTAAAACCCAATTTTTGGCTCCCACATCTGACTTCCATCAATTAAAGAGCAAATGAGAGACTATGGAGACTGTGACATCAGTATCTGCTGCTCAGAGCCCCTTCTCTAGCACACTTACCCCAAGCTGAGCCATACATCTCTGCACTCCTCATCTGCGCTCAGCCCCAATGAGGAGTCTCCACCAAAATATGTGACATAGAGACGATCCTTTGGGATCTTGTAGACCTCCGTCAGGAGCTCCCAGGCCATGCTACACGCCTCCTCCTGAGTAGGCAGGAACAGAAAGGAAGCACAGAAATACGAAGTGTGGAGTGAGACAAGAGTATTCTTCAGAATGACCGTCAGACACCAAAGAAGCACATACTAGCTTGCTTTCTGTAAGCACTTGCAGTGATTCAACATAACAGCCGACCCCCTCTGCTTCATGCCACAGAGTTTGGAGCTGTAATACCCATGACAGAGCGCAGTGTTGGTATCACAGGGTAGCATGATGCTCTAAGAAAAGAAGGCTTGCATGCTCCCTCAGGTAAGGACTTGCTCTTGCCGCCTCACCTTGAAGTAATCCCCAAAGGACCAGTTCCCCAGCATCTCAAAGAAGGTGTGGTGATAGGTGTCACGGCCCACGTCCTCCAGGTCATTGTGCTTCCCCCCGGCACGCACGCACTTCTGGCTGTTCACCACCCGCCGCTGCTGCGCCAGCTCGCTGCGGGGATGCGCCGTGCCCAGGAAAACGGGCTTGAACTAGAGAACATGGGACAGAAACACCTGCTATTGCCGGCTGCTGCCCAGGATTGGGCTCCCAAAGCACACACCGGGAGGGAAGGGAAAGGGGGGAAATCCGGAGAGCGAGGGGAGGAAAGGCTGCGCCCGCACCTGGTTCATCCCCGAGTTAACAAAGAGGAGGGTCGGGTCGCCGCGGGGCCGCACTGGGGCGGAGGGCAGGCAGCGGTGACCGTGCTTCTCCTCAAAGAAGCGGAGGAAGGCGGCGCGGATCTGCCCCGCGGGCGGACAGGCGGCCCCGCGGAAGGAGCAGCAGGACCAGGGCCGCCGCACCGCAAGCAGCGGGAAGCGCAGCGGGCCGGCCGCCGCCATGTCGGCCTATGGCGGAAGTCGGCCCAGCGACTTCCGGAAGAGGCGGGGGCCGACGGGACTGCGGAGGAGCGCCGCGAGCCCACCCGCTGCAGGAGAGAGCGCGGCATGGCGGCGCGCGGGGCCTCGCGGCCGGCATGGTGCCTGCGGCGGGTCGGGGCGGGCGGCGGCTGGCTGCTGCTGGAGGCCGGCACGCAGGTCAGCGGGGCGGCGGATCTTCTGTGGTGAGGTCGGGGGGAAGGCCTCCTGGAGCGGGCGTGGTGGAGCCCGGTGGTGAAACAAGGGGAAAAGCTGAGGCTGGGCCGGCTTCTGTCAGCGGCGGTAACGGGGGGGGGAATCGGGGACTGAAGCTTAATTTCCTGCATCCCTCGCTGTTACAGTCCTTAGCATCAGCTCACGTCTACATACTATAGCATAAGGGGAAAAAAGCCTCGCTTACCGGGGTCAGCACTGCACAGTGCATTCGATTTTTATGCCTAAGTTACTTAGGTCATACTTTGCATCTGCTTCAGTTATGTCTCAGTAGGACGCAGGGAAAAGCATTCTCGGGGGGATTTGGAGCCAGGAGGTGTGCACACATACTCAGCAACAGGTGCACGTGAGGGAATGTGCCAGACTTGGAGCACAGGCTCTACAAATTGCACGGAGAATCTCGCTGAAGTGAAGCTCTCTTTGCTGCACCACTCTGCAGGGTGGTGATATTTCGCAGGAGAGAAGGAGAGCAGAGCTGTACCTTAAACGGCAGCCTGCAATTAGATCAGATTGAACAAGATACTATGAAACTGTACCATGACCTTATGCCTGCTAGTTCCAGAAGATGCGGTTGGGTTCTAATCAGATTATTTAGATTACTTTCAGACTGGCGATGAACAGCACGTAGCTTAGGTATTGTGCTTTAAGGGAACAATTGCACGTGCATTTTTTTGATGACAGTTTTCTGGGCTATTTTTGTCCTGTCTCTTTCCTGTTTACAGAGAGTTGTACAGATGCTGTTAGCTAAAGACAAAATTTTGAGACTCACGCTATTGCATTGGTTTGAAGAAACACTGTTTAGTTAGGATGTGAATGAGGTAAGGCATGGATGGAGTGAGAGTTACTTCAAGCAGCTTTGCTGCTGAGAAAATTTTCTCTGAAACCAAGGTTGTAACCTGTCTTGCAGCAATCAAATTTTTATCAATGGGAGAGAAAGAGAGTGCTTCAAACTTCAATTTCTAGTTACTCTTGAATTTAAAGCAAAACAAACAAACAAACCACCCAACAACACAAAATAGCATACAGTTCCGAACTCTTAAGAAATAGCTTTAAGATGCTAATCAAGGTAGCTTTCTGCTGTACTTATATTGAGTTCATATGGTTTTTATTTACTGTCTTGCTGATTTTTTGTTTCAACTGCTTCATTTTTAGGTAACTGTAGGTCGAGGATTAGATCTCACGTACCAGCTGGTGTCAAAGACCTGTCCCTTGATGATTTCTCGTAAGCACTGTGTTTTCCAGCAAAATGCAGAAGGGCAGTGGACTGTTAAGGATAATAAGGTACAGAGACTGACTAAAGACCTTTTACTCTTAGTTTCACTGTAGACAATGCCTTGTTTGGGATCAAACAAAGTATGATCTTTGATTATAATATCGTATAAGTGTGATGGAAGGTCCATGGAAGCACATCGTGTCTGTTGTGCAGGTGTAGCAGGAAGCTTTGGTCTGCTGCAGTTGGGATGCAGGCCCTATTGCTTTCTTTATGTGGACTTGTCCCTTGGTCTCACGTTTTCAGACAATTACAATCCTACACAGAGCACTTTGCGGTCTGTGAACTTACTTTGTGTTCCTCTAATTTAAAATAAATAGATAAATAAAATGTAGCGTTCAGAAAGATAGTGTTCCTGTACTGCTAAGAAAAGGGCACACTGCTATCGCAGTGACAAAATTGCTTTGATTATAACCAACTACAGCAGGAATCTATTGTTAGGAAAAAGCATGCTTTGCGTTATCTTCAAATGTATTCTGCTTAAAATTCTCCTCAGCTGATTAGAATGTAGAAAAAGTGTTGAGATCAGAGTCTTCAGCTAGGTCTGTCTTTCTCCGTGGTGATCTGTTTTCTTTTTTTAATCATGAACTCTGCACTTTCTCAATCGTGCTGAAAGCTGTGGAATCAGTAACTTGCCTTAAAATAGCACCAGTACAGCAAAAAATGTTCAATACGTCATACGGTCTTGAAGGATGTTTAGGTCAACAACAGATTAGCCAAAAATGAAGGCAGTGGCTACTGTTAAAATTACTCTTAAACAAGGCTGTACTGCAGTAACTGTATAATCTCGAAATTTTACAGTGTTTGTATGACTGGAAATATCTATGGTAGATTAGCTTTAATAGCTGTATGTTATCACTGCTACCATTTTTGTGAAGTTGTTTTGTCAAATCTTTTTGGGATATGTCAGTTGCTAATGACTCTGCATTCGTCTTGAGGGCAGCTCTGTTTCTCTGATTTTCAAAACTATTTCTTGAGCTAGTGCCTAATTAAAAAACAAACAAAACAACAACAACAAAAAAAAACACCACACCTTTTTCTGATTAGAACATAATCTCTTGAAGAACCTTTCCCCTGTTTATATTTTCCTTGTATTTATGAGAACTGTCTCATTTTTTTTTCTTTCATTAGGCAGTGCAAGCTATGCTCATTTTTCTTTTCTAGTTTCTTCTTGGATTTCAGGTGACATTGTCAAGAATAATTACTGCAGTGTTCTTTGTTCTTGTCAATGATGTATTACAAAATTTTTTGGTTGGCTAGTTCTTATTTCCTCCGAAGCTTTTGGGTAGTTTCTTTCCCTTAGACTTAGTTCTTTTCCACCTGTACAAGTGCATATATTAATTTTGTTCTTAGTGCTTGTACACAAAAATTCAAAATGTAGTAATAATGTGAGGCAAATAAAATATAATGCATTGACTGTAATAAATGGGGCATTGAGCCATTAGGTTGGGTATTGCAAGGTTTATTTAAAGAGGTGGCTTGTTCTGTCTGCAATACTGCAGAGACTGGATATGTTTACAGTTGCCAGAAATAACTTGAGGTTGACTTTGTAACTGTATATTGAATCTTGCTGATTCTTTGTTTATATTCAGAGTCTAAATGGAGTTTGGCTTAATAAACAGCGTCTGGATCCTTCAAAAACCTATCCTATAGCAGAAGGAGACCGCATCCAGTTGGGAGTGCCTTTGGAAAACAGAGAGACTGCTGAATATGAGTATGAAGTAATTAAAGAGGAGTGGGAGAAAATCAGACCCTTTTTAGCCCAAAGGAGTGACCTGGGGAAAGCTAAGACCTCAAGATCTAAACGTAAATTTACTTTGGAGGAATCGGAGACATCTGGATCAGAAGGCCCTTCAAATTCCAGATCCAAAAGAGACAGAGTGTCATGTGGTGGTGAACCTTTGAGTAATCCATTGGGAAGAGTAGGAGAGGCAAAACAGTTGACAGACAGGATGGACGTCAGGCTGCCCTCTCCTGGATCAAGTGAGGACGATGGCGGTCCAGCGCGTGGTAGCCCTGATCGCGCTGAGAAAGCTGTGGCTGTTGCTCACCAGGACCAGAAACGCTCTGCACTTTCTCAGTCGTGGACTGGCCTGGAAAAGCTGAGGAAAACTCTCATAGATATAAAGAAGTTAAAAGTCAAAGTGCAGGAGAAGCAGACAGCAGTTCTGAATGCAAAGCAGAAGCGCAGGAAGGCTGCTCAGAAGACGATCCTAGCAATGGAAAAGGAGCTGCAAGAGCTGCAGGACAAGCTATGCACAGAACAAGTGCAGCATCAGCAGCAGGTGGAAGAGCTGGAGAGGACATTCTCTAAAGAGCAGCAGAAGCTGGAGGTAATCATTTTGGTCTGTGTGTTTTGAGCTTTTTTTTAATTATAAAATTAAAACTCTCTGATCCTCTGTGGTTACAAAGAGGACAAATTAAAAAGTACTTGCCTGAAGTGGGAATTTTTTCTAGTATACAACTGTTTCTGAATTAATGCTAAGTTCACACGGGGAATCCATTTCCTTTCCAAGCAAGTGCATCATTTTTTGTCTTTCTCAATTCAGAGCTTGAGGAAAGAGGATTTTTTTGTTGTTGATGATGTTTTTGTTTTTTTTTCTTTTTACATGAGAAAAATAGTCTCTCCTTGCTACCTGCAAGTACCTTCAAGCAGTATGTGTATGTTGATAACTTTTTTTAGATAGGAAGCTACAAGTCTTTCTTTCTGTTTGGGTTTATTTGAAATCTGGTTTAAAGGAAGAAGTAAGTAAGTATTCAATAAGTAATAATTCATCTGGGAGTTACTTTCATGACTCATCAGTTACTTCCTTTTAAAGTCTGCTGCTAAAGGCAAGATACTGTATCAGAAGTACAGGAGGTTTGGAGTTGTGTGCTTAGGATAAAGGGAAGTTCACCTGAAGCTGTAGCACTGTCTGACCTATTTAAATGTGTTCAAAGGTAGAGCTGCAGCTTTTTCTCATGTGTAAGCTATTGCTGACTTTCTGGCTTCTGTGAGCATTGCAGTGTCTTTGGAGCTAGAGTAACATGGAATTGTTCCAAGTGTGGAACTGTAAACGTTACGTTCATTTTAGCTCCTCACAGTAAATGATAGCTTTAATTTCAGTAGTACACATGAATCGCTAGAGTGGGCCTTCTCAGGTTTTGCTGAAAATCAGTATTGTTTCTTTAAGTATATAAGCTAATGTACAAAACAGTCATTTTCATTCCTGTGTTATCTTCAAATATTTTTTTCTTCCTTCTATAATTTTCTTACTGCAAAAATGTCTAGTTTTGGTGTTCTGTTTTTTTGTTTTTCTTCAGGGAGTAAAGTGGCAAGATGGGGGAGAGAATCTGAAGGAGCAGCTGGCCCAGGTTCTGCAAGAGGCAAGTAATTAAGTCTACTTGGTCTAACTATGTAACTCATATTGTTAAATCTTACTGCTGTGGCCTCTTGGTGGAAGACGAGGACTCTGCCTGAAGTGCATTTCGAGTGGTCTTCATCTTCTACAGACCAAATTACTGTTAGAAAGTGATAGGCCTCCCTTTTTGGGAGTTGCTGTGTGCCAGCAGATAACACAAGAATGTGTGCTTTTAGAAAGCATTAAGCAGCTGTTGTGATTCTACTTGAATTTGGTCAGCATGCTGGTGGACATTTTTGTGAGGTCTGTCCTCTGGTTATCTGTTTTGGGAAAGTTGCTTTGGTGGTTTTAAACAACAGAAAAAAGAATTAGCCTTGGTTAGGAATGTTTTTGGGAGCGACTGTCACCTGCGTAGGTTTTCTAGGCTTTCTTTCTAAAAAGTCTTTTGTTTTGGAAGGCTAATCCAGAAAGAGATTCAGCCAGCCCTGCTGTGTATGTTGACAGGCTTTCATGACACTTGTGTGTCAAATACACCTTGATACTCAAATGTGATCGATGCAGTCAAGATAGTGACAAGAAAACCAAACTGAAATGTAAAGTAAATAGCAGATGTTGCCAAACACTTGGAGTCCATTAGGCTGAATTTTAACATGCCTTTCAAAATGGAGTGGCCTATTAAGACAGGCTTTGAAAGTGGAATGAAATCCTGCGTTCTGTTATTCAGTGATACTGGGAGGTGACTGAAGTATTATGTTGAGTTTTCTTTAAGAACTTATGTGCTACTGCACACCATATTGAAGGCTCAATCTTTGTTTTGAAACGTTTACAATCAAAGTAGATGAGCAAAGATGTAAGAACACATGCATCCAGAATGCTGCAATAGCAGCTGGTGTCATTAATTTTATGATTGTGGAGTGGTGCCTGGAATGTGCTGTGTCTGGGTAGAACATTCATAAGCTGTAATAATAGCCCAAAGCCTTTTGAGTGTTGGTTGCTTGTGTAGGTGTTTCTCTTGGTTATGAAGTGGTTGTTTGCTACTACTTTGCAAATTGTCCCCAGTCCTAGCTGGGAAAAATCAGCAGAAAGCCAGGTAATTATTGAAAACTTTGAGGTGATAGTTTTGGGCATTTTCCTCTCTGCAGTACTCCACCATGTCATATAAAGCTTATTCATATGTTTTTGATATATTTAAAAGTAATTATGTGAACAGCCTTTCTTCTTGTCTCTTTTCTGTGTCCTGTGACAGTCCTGCCTATTATTTCTGGTAGAACCCAATATTGTTTAAGTGCCAACTCCAATTAGAGTCAAAGTACACAAAATACAGCTGCTTTGATAAGCATAGGGAACTTCAGTAGTTGGAGTAAGTTCTGTTCAGAGAAGTTCCTATTGTACCGTCTGGTGCCCAGGTTCATTCTGCAGTGACATGGCTGTGCCTCATGCATGTCACTTATTGTCAAATGTTGATTTTTACTACCATGTCCTGTAGTGAGTTTTATTATGAACAACATATGCTGTAGAGTTTAGGCCTTTTTTTCTCATTCATTGTTGTATGGCACGTTTTTCTTGTTTAATGCTGCTTGCTTTTATCTTGTAAAACTACAGGAGTTGGTGTGTCTTTTGTGTCACTGCAAGAAGGGAGTTGTCTAAAGATAGACGAGAAAGAGTAACTTGAGAGAGGAAATGAAAAGTATCATGCCGCTGGGAAGGTCATAAATAACTGACACTACATTGCAGTTTTAAGTTCAGGGTAAACTGCCTTAACTTAACACTCCAACTCATATAGACAGATGTTGCTTTTTTAGGAGAAGACAGGAGAAATGAGTATGCTGAACCTCATGATTAGAGCCACGTATATTTAATAGGGTAGCTTAGAATAACACTCTTATTTTTGGGATGGTATCATTACAGCATCATGCTCTGATGGAAGAATTGAGCCGTAGTAAAAAAGATTTTGAGGAGATAATTCGAGCCAAGAATAAAGAACTGGAGGAAACCAAGGTAAGGAATAAAAACAAGTTCTCCATAAGTGAAATATGATATGCTGTGACAGAATAAATGGTTTATTTACCATTTGCTTTGACTGTGTGTTGCCTTCTGTGGTGAAAAGCTCTTGTCTTGGTCTGGCAGCTGATTCAGATTTCCAGAATTTGCACAGAAATATGCAAGAATGGAGGGTGAGGGTAGGGATCATCAGTAGGCTGAAGGGGACTTTAGTAAACGGCTACTCTTTCTTGCAAGCACTTTATAACGGGCAGGAATATTCTCAGTACTGCTGTAACTTCAAAGAGGAGGAGGTTACAAATCTGGGTACATAACAAACACAAACTTGACATGGAAAAATTTATAGCAGTATGATTTTCTACTTGTACTGTATTCCTCCACAGGTGCAATTCCCACCATTATTATATCGATCCTTGTTGTTCATAACTGACCGTATTTGTTTTTTCCATAGGTGGAGAAGGAAAAAGTGAGAGCCCAAAAAGAAGAAGTGTTGAATCAGATGAATGATGTGTTAGAGAATGAGCTGCAGTGCACAATCTGTTCTGAGCACTTCATAGAGGTACGTTTAAGCCAGTATGGCTTTGCCAGTAAAGAAGAGTCTTGAAAAGCTTTCTCTACTTCTGCAAAAGTAATAGTCAAGCTTTCTTTTCTTTACTTCTGTAAATTAACAGACCCAACAAGATGACTTGTGGTAAGGGCTGGTCCAGAAACCCATTCTGTCTGCTCTAAAAATTCTTCTGGGCAAGAAGTTCAGCTTTAACGTCTCTACCTGCATAGATATGAATGCTTAATCCTAAGATGCATTCAGGCTTGCAGGAGTTAATAGTGTTTGAACTGGTGCTCTGAGGTGCTGCTGACAGCCTGCTCGGGCATTCTGTGGTAGACCTTGCTTTAAGTTGACTAGGGTTGGGCAGCTTCAGCATTAGGTATAAGAACAGGTTAGTAAGGGAAGGGGGGGTGCAGTGTTCATCAAGTTCTAAACCATTTATGTTGTTCAGATAAACTCTTTTGAGAGAGAGAAACTAATTTAGGAAGCTATAGGCAGATGATGCCTGAAATGTAGACTTGTTCTATCTGTTCATTTTTTACTAGAATTTCAGTTTCATTCAATTCATTTCTACTGTAGGAAACCTATTAGCCTTCTTAAAATGATCTAGGGCTTGGTTAGAATTTTAGTTTCTGACTTCAGATGCAGAATATTATTATCTTACATTATTATTATTATTATTATTATCTTACATTATCTGAGTTATTCCACAACTTGACCTTTTCAAATTGGGGGATATTATAATGCAATTCATTTGTTCTGTTAGTTTTTCTGACTTAGCTGTAGACTTGCTGTGATTATGGTGAATCCACTACCATGTAAACTTGTCTGTATTCTGCAATGGGAGAGTTATTTTACATGCAACCCCTACAAAGGCTAAAGAAAAGACCTTTGGGCTTCTTCCCCAGCCTTTCCCTATAGGAGGTATTTGTTTAACATTTTCTGACTTCAGTGAGGCTTTTTTTCTTTACGATGCTTGCTTGAGCGTGCTGTCGTAAGTATCTCTCCCTTAAATTCCACAGGCAGTCACTCTGAACTGTGCGCACAGCTTCTGCTCCTACTGTATTGACGAATGGACGAAACGCAAAGTGGAGTGCCCTATCTGCAGGCAGGAGATTAAGTCAAAGACACGCTCTCTGGTGCTGGATAACTGCATTGACAGGATGGTAGAAAATCTGGATTTGGAAATGAAAGAGCATCGCCTGACCCTGATCAGAGAGCGGAAAGGTGAGAGGTGGGTGGATGTGGCATGATGAGTACAATCTCTCATTTCATCTATTTTGTACAACTTTCTTTGGCACCTATATACTAAGGAGATGCTCAGAAAATGCAGCAGAAATACTGGACGATATTTGTTATTGGTAGAATCAGCAAATCGAGATGGGGAAATGATTTTAAGATATATTGTGTAACTAGCTTTACTGCACAGTAAAGTAAAATAAAAAGTTCCGAAAAAGACTTCAGTATGAATTTCACAGTCCAGCCGGAAGATTTAACCATACTAAAGGTTGTTGTAAAAGGTTTCAAAGAGGTCACTAAAGAAGAGCAAAACTTGGGCCTTAAAAGATTCCCCTTTTTGATTAAACTGTCAACTACATCATTGCAAAAACTCAGCAGAGCAATGCCTAATGATAAA
The DNA here is from genome assembly GCF_002078875.1 of Numida meleagris. Lineage (NCBI taxonomy): Eukaryota > Metazoa > Chordata > Aves > Galliformes > Numididae > Numida > Numida meleagris. The sequence continues at coordinate 30,214,594 of NC_034411.1, read as the reverse complement.
GTCTGAATTATCTTTGACATGCTAGATTTTTATAGGAATCTCTGAAGGGAATTTTGGGAATATGTCATGTAAATGAATGCATGGCTGAAATGGCAGTTGCTCTCCCATACTAATTCTTAAGGAATTTATCTAAACACAAAAAGTTGTTTTAACTAAAAGACTATCATGACAATGCAGGCTGTGAGTAAAATTCCAGTATGGAGGTATTCCTCTTCTGCTTACCCCTTCCAATGTTGTTTCTAGAGCAATTGATGCTGGTATCTAGGTGCTGAAATGTACAACTTCTTGCTACCCCTTAACAAATTCTTATTGTTGTGTTCCCTTAAATAATTGTCCTGCTTTCCCCCTTGTAGATGTGAGTGCATGATCCTTTATTTTGCAGTGTGTAAAGCCTTTTTGAAATCCTTCCTAATGAAAGGTACTTTTGAAATACTTCAGATTCTCCATGGTGGCATAGAATGACATGACTAAACATTGTTAGTTCTAACCTGAAATCATCACCTATTTAACCAAGCCAGTCTGATTCCCTCAGGAAGTGCTGTGCTGCTCGGAAGTTGTCCAGCATGGCTTCTTGATTTGCTTTTACCTTTGCAGAACTGATACTGCTCTTGTATAATATGCACTTCTGCAGAATATGCTGTAGCGCTATTGAAGTGTCTCATCAGGTATCTAATGGTGATTGGATGAAGTGCTGCCTTTATTGGAGCACACTTCGTTTTCACATGGTGGAAAATACGGTCTTGATGCTTGTTCAGACAAAAAGGAAATAGGCTAATAGCATCTATCAAGTGAAGGTAGGCTATAATTAGATAAAATGATTAGTAATAGAAAATCATATAGCTTCACCATGGTGCACTTGGGGAGGAAAGAAGAATTGTTTCTGTGTGATCTGCTCATTCAGTGATGGAAGCATTGTGATTCAGATGAAGATAGCCATGTGTCTAATTCAGTGTGAACTCCTAAGAAAAAATCAGTTGAAATTGAAATAATGATGGAAGTAGCACTTGGAAAGCCCAGTCACATAATAAACTTTAGTATAATGGACACGAGTATAACAGTGTGTGCTCTTAAAGGTATGGAGGTTTCGACAGGGCCTTAAGAGTCCTGAAAAGCCATTACTTGTTGAAGGTTCCTTACCACGTTTTGTTGCATCCTCCTTTCTTACCTGGCAAGGTGTTGTAATAACTAACCACTACCTTCTGCCAACTGTGTGCCACTGAAGGGATGCAGAATGTCTCTTCCTCATCTGCGCTGTCTTGACATGAAGAGGCATATAGGAAACTTAAAACAACAAATAAAGAGAATGTTCTTTTTATGCTGAAAATTGAAGCAAAAAAATTCCTGTGCCCTGTAGCTTGAAGGACCTAATACAAACTGTTAGTCGAAGGCTAGAAGATTCAAAGAAAACTAGCTTTTTTGGCAGCATTTGAGAGTACAGGGACTAATACCAATTTTTATATCTGTTTTGAATGCAGAGAAACGGAATGCGTTGGCGAACCGAGCCACGGACAATGACAGCAGTGTCATTCCTTCCATCTGCTCCATCTTGTCAATCAGCAGTTGCGACAGTGAGGACTCTGAGGAGGATTCTTACTATAATGAAAGCTACTGCATTATCTAAACAGTGTAACCGCAGGCTGGTTTGCCTGCATGCTGACCAGAAACAACCTAATGGTATTTGATCTACTACTGCTGGATGAGTGGACTGGACATCTGGAAGGAGAGATTCTATGAAGAAGCTGGAACTGGAGCTGAGAACTAGTAACATTTAGAAGAATGACCTTATTTTTTAAGCGAATGTACAGAAGCTTGATCTCTAAAACAAAACTGGGATTGTGGGAGAACAAACAGCTCTTATGCTAGATGGTTGACATACAAAACCTAGGTTTCCAAGATCACTTCTGACATACTCAGTGTGGTGTAAATATTTGAATGCATCACTGCTGTTTCCTGAGTGAATGACATGTTTAAATGTGTATACCAGTTTCCCTTCACCCAGCAGGGAGATTGACAAAAGATATTTGATAACTTGGTCATTTGCACCAGCTAACAGGAGAGGTTATATTAGAAAAACATACCAACGTGGGGTTTTCCTCTTCACTTCCATGTCAGCTGGAGTCATTCTAGGGCTTTCTGGCCATTAAGTTAAAGGGTGAGTTATGGACCATGTCAGCCTTAAGTGCTTAAATATAAAGTAAGCTGAGCTGCTGGCTTGTTTGTTTAGTTGATGTTACTCATTTTCTATTGGATGGGGATAGAGAAGATTAAATCTTCCAGTATTCCTTAGTTTGTGCTCTTTTCATACAACATCTTTGGTTTGTTCCTTGCATAAAGAGTTTTAGAACTGTGAAACGGCACATCCTGAAATTATTAGTAATGACTTCAGCAGCAGAGGGGAATCTTGGCCTCTTTGTTAAGTACTACTACTAGTTGAATGAATGAATGAAATGTGCTGTTGGTAGTTAAGCAGCATCTGCAGGCAACCACAAGCAACTATTTAGTTCTGTTGTTTACAAAAAATTGCTATTGAGCTATGGCTTTGCTACCCTCAGAGCTCTTAACTCATCTCTAAGACAAAGCAAGTCTTGCCTCATCCTATCACATCTATGAAGTAATATGAAATTGTCTATTAAATTCCATTTTCAGTGGCGTATGTTTTTGACTTAGCTCTTACATGGGCCTGTTATGTCACTGTTAGAGCAGGATGAGGGAAGCCCTCATCTGTAATATTTATTTGGCTGTTTGTACGTACTTTCTTGTTCCTGTGTTTATTTTGCTGAAGAAGGAAAATATAAATCCATTTGTGCATTAGTCTTCCTTGGTACAAGCACTGTCTTTCTCCTAGTTATCGTTGAATTTTTCGAGAAAACCCAGATTGTTTCTTTTTCATGACTTTGCTTCACGTTTTCATTGCTGTAAGTAGTTCGACTATTTTAAAATTATTTGAAACACTGTATGCAGGAATTGATAAAAGATGTCCTAACTCTTCAAGCCTGTGTTAGCAGTGGCTATCTTACCTGTAATTTAGAACGTACAATTGTATCTCTTATTTTTTCCTACTAAAGAAAGATGCCATTAAAAAAGTGCATGAATTATAATGCTTTCCTAAGAAAGTAGTGCATTCTGGCAGGTTTGAGTGATAGGACTTAAACAAGGGAAAATTATCTGATATGTGGTCAGGCAACTTTCTTAAAATCTTAACGTGAGGTTTCTCTGAGCTATTACCTTTTGAACTTTCCCCATGGCCTTTTAGTGTTCTAAAATATACAGGCTCTTGAAAATTTCTTTTGTACATATGTGCTCTCTAGAATGTCTGAGAGAAGAGGACTGCACAAAACACTAATGAAAAACTCTGACATTGGAGCAGGAGTTCCTGTGGAAGAGAAGTAGGAGGAGAATGTTCTGGTTGTCTAGGACTATGAATTCTTGTACTGTGTACCTCTTCCATGTTGCTTTGCTTTTTTTATTTTATTTTTTATTTTCCCTGTTTCATTTTGCTGAATACATTTATTTTCTTATGTTGGTGTTTATGCATATTTTAGAAAAAGATGATTCTTCTGCTAACGGAGTACTTCTTTGGTATGCTTTGAGAGCATGCCATTTTCACTAGAATATAGAGAATATTCTTCATATTCTAGTGAAAGGAGACACCCTACGTATAAAAGTGGTATACTTAGCCTTTTAAACTGTTACCAATAGGTGCACCAAGATACACATGGAATAATAAACTTTTTCTACTTATCAATAGGTACCTAAATTGTAAAGGTTCAAGGAGAGAGGCTAAGCAATAATGCTGCTTACTGGCAAAAGCGTGTCATTGACAAAAGCAGACCCTTCCTCCCAGTTCTCTAAGTTCCTTGGGAAAACTATGATCTGATACAGAGCTGCTGACTATACGTATGGAAGTGAGTTCCAAGTATTATATGAGCTATGATGAAGGTACTCCACTATCCTATTTGTCGGGAAGAAAACGTGCTAGAACAGTGTTATTCTGATAGAGGACAAGTTAAACTGTAGGTATCTTAAATTTTTGTATGCTTCTTGATACTGCTTCATAAAGAAGCTGTGGAAAGGTAACCTAAGTGAGACTATTTGAAGTTTTGTTCACAGCTTAGTGCCTTCAGTGCTGCTGAGTTTTCAGTGGTAAAAAGATTTAAAGCGCAGATGTTTCTCTTATTGACCATATAGTTGGCTATGATCAGGCATATAACATTTTACACTTCTGCATTTTTGTAGTTGGACTGAAAAAATCTGCCAGATAGCAGTTGCAGAGAATGGGATAAGGGAGCTATTAACTCCAGCAATATGCTGCTGCAAAGATATGTATCCAAACATTTAAATTAGGGTAAGTCATATGTAACAGTAGGTGTTTCCTAATCTATTCAGCACTAACAGGACCCCAGCATAGTAGTGCTGTGCTTGATCTTAAGGACTGCGCTTCAAGATGGATTTGGACCAGCTGGAAAAACAGAAAGATGTGAAGACTCAGATACGTGACCTCATGCAAAAGATTTAAGAAACTCCAGTTCTCTTTGTCTCTGAAAAAATAATAAAAAAAAAAAAGCTGAGGCAGCTGTAAGTCTTCAAATGCATTGAAAGCTATTTCAAAGAGTGAGTAGTTCGCTTTTCCAGGTTCATTCCAACTAGCATAAAAAGTAACGAGATTACTTTGAATTGCTATAATGGTAGCACTTTTTTCTCCAAATGTCTCAAGTAAAGATAATGAAATACTGCAGTACTTTGGGGAGACTGAGGATTCTGCAACACAAAAAGCCTTTATGGGCAGGTCAAGCACACCTCTGTTATATCAGTGATTTTCTTCCATCTTTTCCCCTTCCAGCTCCAACAAAACTGGTAGTACTACTTTTTTTTTTTTCTTTCAGAAAAGTTCAGTTATACAGTTTCTAAAGATAGTCTCTTTACTCCTACTGGAAACTGCTTTGGGATTCATTAACTGAAAACATGCTGCATTTGAATATAGCTCACCTACGTTTGGGAAAATTAAGTGACTACCCAAAGCCCCTTTTTCTGTGATTAACTGGAGCAAGCCATTCTCCCCTGTCTCAAGGTCTAAGTTCTCTGCCTAAACTGAAATCACTTGGTTGGCTTCCTCCTGTGTAAGTGATGGATGCTCTGTGGTGGCTGTGTGGGACCTTCCCTAGTATTTGCTGCATGGGCATCCAGACAAGTGGGTGATTACACAGGAGGAATATCAGTATTTTTATTTTAATTTTTTAAGTAGTGCTGTTGCTGCAACTTTGATCCTGCTTCTTTGAGTACTGTGAAGATGGGTCTTGTTTATGAGATGACTTCTTAAATCTTTATTAAATGTTGAAGTAATTCATTGAAAATTACTATTGGAGGGCAAAATAATACTCCCCTGTACATGAGATTTGGCATGAATTTCTAGTAGACAGTGCAAGCCTAGTGCAATTTCTTTCCTTACACAATCAAACCTTTATCTTTTACATATATTGGAGAAAAATAAAATGAATTGCTATAAATTGTCTTATTAGGGATATACCAATGCTTTGTTTATTCCAACAGTTTAAGAACATTTCTTACTGCTACTTGGCTGGATTAGAGAACCTAGATGCTTTTTTTTGTTTCGCTGCAGGTTGTGAACCTGCTATAAAGAACTCTTCTTTGTATGCATGAGTAATAGTCCTGAACACTGGGCTGATTCCATTGCAGTCATTCTCCTAAGTGGGTGTCTCAGAGATGTCATTATTTGAATTGTTACCTATCTTGGCATGGCATCAAACACTTCCCTTACAGTGTTGCGTACAGGATTTGGGTTACAACTGGTCACAGCTGATCCATAGCAGCCTTGGTGCATGTTCAAGACTCGCTGTTATCTTTGGGAGAGAGGTGTCATGTAGCTTGATGATGAAGACACTATCTATGCCATCAGGAATAACTGGGAAAGAGCTCCTACAGATGAACGACCAGGTCTGAGGCCCCCAGTACAGGGAAGATGTGGAGCTGTTGGGGAGAGTCCAGAGGAGGGCCATGAAGATGATCAGAGGGCTGGAGCACCTCTCCTGTGAAGACAGGCTGAAGGAGTTGGGCTTGTTCAGTCTGGAGAAGAGAAGGCTGCGAGGAGACCTCATTGCAGCTTTGCAGTATTTAAAAGGAGATTGTAAATAAGAGGGGAATAAACTTTTTACAAGGGGAGACAGTGATAGGAAAAGGGGGAATGGTTTTAAACTCAAAGAGGGAAGGTTTAGATTGGATGTCAGCAGGAAGTTTTTTACAGAGAGAGGGGTGAGGTGCTGGAACAGGCTCCCCAGAGGCTGTGGATGCTCCATCCCTGGAGGTGTTCAAGGCCAGGTTGGATGGGGCCCTGGGCAGCCTGGTCTAGTACCAGATCTGGAGGTTGGTGGCTCTGCCTGTGGCAGGGGGTGGGAATGCGATGATCTTTGAGGACCCTTCCACCCCAAGCCATTCCATGATTCTATGAATGGGAGTATTGTTGACATTGCTAAACTCCTACTGCATTTCTGTGGGTTCTAACATCAGGATGGAAAACATTTTTCTCTTGTGCATATAATCTATCACCCTAGTGCTTTGTGAGCTTCAGCAACAACTGCCATTTAACTTTGGAGAACAGGTAATAACCAATTTAATAGTCCTACATTTCAATTATCTCCACGCCAGATTGTTGTTGTTTTTTCCCCTAAAGATTTACTCTGGCTAGTCAGTGTTCTCCTTTCTGCTCGCTCTTCCTTTCACTGTAACTTCATGTACTCAGGTGCATATCAGCTGGATAAACTACTCTTTCCTTGTAGCGGGCAGCATGTCTACACACTGATGCTGATTTTAAGATGAGGTGCGCACACTGAGGTGTGTGCCCCTGGGTTTCAAACTTCGTGCGAAGCAGAAGACAACTCCGTTAGTGCCACAAGTCCTTATGAGGTGTTGCCACAGGCGTGCATTAGCTTTCTATGCAGTGAGAGGCTGTAGCACTGCTGGCCTTACAGAACCAGTTCTGGCAGTGAGCTGTACTTGTTTCACGGAGAGGTGCCCGGCGGGGCCAGGCAGGCTGCGAGGAGGGCCGGGCAGCCTGCAGGAGTCATCGCGCTCCGAGGCTGTGCCCGCAGCCATGGCCGAGGCTGCGGTACTGCTGGGCAGGGCTCTGCCATTAGCACGGAGGGCTTCTTCCCTCGCCAAGTGCCATCAGGCTGAATAACAGGTACCTTAACGACTCTGCCAGCGCTCCGTACGTATCCTTAAGTATCACGTATGTATTTTATACACGCAGAAAACATTTTAAATGCGTATTTCCGCTCAGCTCGGGGAAAGCAGCGGGGCCCCACAGGCCAGGCCGTGCCCGCGCAGCCGTTGCTTAGCGACGCGGCGGGGCCTCGCTGAGGCGGGAAGGGAGAGCCGCTCCACTTCCGGCCCCGCAGCTGCCCGCGGCGCGCCTGAGGGAGCGCGGCCCTCGGTGCCGTCACGGCGGGCATTGCGTCACTGGAGCGCGCCGGCGGGCGCGGAAGGACCGGAGGGAGGGGCCGGGGCGGGGGCAGCGGGGAAACGAAACCGGCGGGGGCGGTGCCGACGCGAGCGCTGCGGAGCCGCAGCCTGGCCTCTGAGCTGCGTGCCGGGAGAGGGGCGCGGAGCGGCGAGGTGGGACGAAGGGAGGCTTTGGGCTGCGGCCGCCGGCCCTGAGGTGTCGGGGGGAGACGGAAGCGCGGCCCCTTGGTAAGGCAGCGCCTGAGGAGCAGCTCCCGGGGCATCAGGGAGAGCCAAGAGAGGAAGGAAAGGAAACCCTTAGTAAGCAGAGATCCGCGCGAAAGGACTCTGCCGTAGTGCAGCGGGACGGTTTTCAAGTGCTGTTCCTGGGGATGAATAAAGGCACGGGTGTTAGGCTGAGCTGTGCGCGTCTGCGGATATGAGCTTGATAACAAGTGGTTGGAAGCAGTGACCTGGGGCACCTCTTCTGGTGCGGCGTTCCCCTGTAGGGTAATAACCGCCGGTAGGGTTGTATTGATCTGTATACGTAGCATGAAAGTTCTGCTAGCATTTCAAGCATTTCACCTCTTTACCTGTTTCTTGGCTCTTTTTGTCTGTGGGCCTTCCCAGGTAGGTGCTGTTAACTTAGTCTGAAACGTTACTTATTTGTCTGTCTTAATGCAGTGTTTATCTGCCACATCCAGAAGCTTAATATCTTCCCAGTGCTTCCTGATGGAAACCACCCCCTGAGTCCCCATTTATAACAGAACTCTAATAGAGGTAATGTAGAAAAGCCTTTTGTAATCAGTATTCGTACAGAAGAGATCAGGTTGTTCTGAATTTCTTGTGAGAACCCGATTCCACTCTGTGTGTTCTCCGTTAGTTTGATCTTGTTTGCTCATTTCTTGTGTGTTTGGATTAAACAGATCTTTGATCCAATAGTAACGTTAATTGTCATATATGTAAATTATGTGCTGACATCTGGGTTGTCTTCATCTACTAGCATTTAATAGTAAGTAGGATGTAGAAAGGATGCAAAGCTAAAGTTGTTAGTTACAAGTGAGCTTCTGGATAGATTTTGTTTGTTTACTTACACTAGCTGTTAGGTAGGTTCAAAAAACCCAGTGTTTTACCCAAAGACAGCTCTGGTTGTGAAGCATAATACAGAATAATCCATGAAGTGACTTGTGCTGCCATGCTGCTGGTATGAGTTGTGCGCCTACCCTTCAGCATGAAGAGGAATGTTAATTTGTGTAGTGTTTACCAAGTGTAATCTTCTTTCAGAAAAAAAAAAATGAAAAGAAGAACTGAGCCTGAATTTAGCAGCCCCCAAAAGAAGCAGAAGAAGAAGGTAGAAGACTTGGGTTTAACCCTCAGTTCTACTTCAGATGATGAAGCTCACCTTAGTAATCATACTACTCAAGGTACAGTTGGAGGTTGTATGTGTTACTGTGGGGAATCTAACTAACAAATAGGAATTGTAGGGCCATGAGGATGATCAGAGTGCTGGAGCACCTCAACTGTGAAGAAACGCTGAGGGAGCTGGACTTGTTTCTCTTAGAGAAAAGAGGGCTCTGGGAAGACCTCACTGCAGCATCCCCATACTTAAAGGGAGCTTAAAAACAGGAGGGAGACTTCTTATATGGTCTGATAGTGATAGGACAAGGAAGAATGATTTTAAACTAAAAGTAGGGTTATTTAGATTAGATGTTAAGTGGAAGTTTTTCACTCTGAGGATGGTGAGGCGCTGGCACAGGCTGCCCAGAGAAGCCTTGGATGCTGTGACTCTGGAGGCATTCAAGGCCAGGCTATTTGGGCATCAGAGCGGCCTGATGTGGTGCTTGGCAACCCTGTCCATGGCAGGTGTTTGGAACTGGGTGGCCATTAAGGTCCCTTCCAACTCAAATGATGGTTGGCATCTCCCGGTTGATGGCCAGAACTTCAAGTCTGTGCTTTGACTTTAGTAGAAAAACGATGTCATTTTTATTCACAAATTTGTTTGGTGGCAGTTTTTTTTTTTTTTAAGCTTTAAAAAAAATTTTCACATAAACACTTTGGTCTGGGGATTTTTTGAATGCAGACGTAGGAAATAGACAAGTGCATGGCCAAAAGCTGTAAAATTCTTTTTATATGTGGATAGCATTAGTCTCTTCAGTCTCAGGAAATATTTTTGTTTTGGAAGCTTTCAGTACTGAGGAGTTGTTGTGCAGTAACAGAATAATAATCATGATAATGTCTAATGTCTTTTTAATTAAAAACAAAACAAACGAACACAAGACATTAGACACATTAGACATTGTCATATTCTCCTGCATTGCAACGCCGTCTCTTTTATTGGATCAGTGTGAAAATATTTTTTGGTAAGTTGTGGAAGCTCACATGTGTTTTGTTTCAGAAAGAATAACTGTTTCGGAGTTACCTAAATCAATTGTTTCATTTCCTCCCTTCTCCCCTCCCCAAGCTGGAGAGTGCTTTCTTACTTGTAGTATAAAGAGATGAGGAGAGTGCCCTACACAATTGCTGTCCATGATGTGGGGTGCTTTAACTTCTTCCAGGATGGTACTTAGTGTTACTTCACACTCTTTGTACTTCTCAGTGTTGGTATTTCCCATAGTAGTCAAGTGTTAGTAAGAAAAGGGTGTCAACACAGAAAAAAGCAAAAGTGGAAGGGGAAATGGATGAAAAGTGAGTGGTCAGCTTGAGTAGTCACAGTGGTAGGGTATGGTGTGTGTACGTGTCCTTGGAAATGTTGAAAGCAGGAAGAGTTGCAAAGAGACTTTCTGAAGATTATGTAATCTGTCTTGTGTTTGAGAACCCATCATGAACTCTGGAAAACAAAATGCAGCTCAAAAGCAGGCAACAAAGGTAACTGAAGCAGAAAGCAACGACTGACCCTAAGTAAAATCTTTTTGTTCCTGTTAATCTCTAAGAACTTTTTGAAGGAGAAATGTAACTTGTGTGACAGATGCTTGAAAAGTAAGATGGGAATATACTAGTGCAAACGTGCTACATCATAGCATTCTTTATTTTGAGCTGAAGGTCTCAAAGGTTAATACAGTAAGCTCCAGCATGGTACTATCTTGAAGGCTGATAGTTCAACAGCAGAGATTGAACGCCTTGAAACAGTTACAACTACAGCCAGGTATTTCACTGTGGTGTCTTTCACTTTCTTCGCTAATGACCTTTACTGATTTACCTTGGTAATGACATTTCTTTACTAATTCTCCAGTTGTTTCCTGCTACTTCACTGGCATTCAGTTATCCATAACAGGAAGGTAGAGATCTGGTTGTTGGTTTTTTTTACCTAGAAAAGATTTAAAATTCAATCTCTTCTAGGTTGTCTTTTTTTTTTTTTTAATACATGTATGCAGCTACCTAATTCCTTCATAAGTGATAAGCAAGGAAAGATAATCTCTGCTGACAATGATTATCTTGAGGTAACTTTTATGACTCAACACCTAGTTGTGCAGAGCAGCACAGAATGAATTCTAGTAGTCAGTGAACAAGAGGGGCTCAAGAGGCAGAGATCTAATGAAGAGTGTGGCTATGCTTGTTCTGGATTGCTGCTTCAGTAGCCTTTATGGCCTGCCCCACAGTACTGACTTTAGTAGGACTGCTGTGGTGCTAGATAAATTTCTGGAAGGAAATCTGTACCATTGCTTCATCCTCATTGTGATCACAGCGCAGGGAAAGGGGAAGTACTCAGTGGGTTGTAGGGCCTCCCTCCCCACACACCTGGTGCGTCATATTGTGTAGTTCTTGATGGAATTATTGAGATGTCTTGGTGGTGGTGGTTTTTTTCTTTTGTTTGTTTGTTTTGTGTGTATTCACTTCTTTCACTTTTCTTGTTTTCAGAGTCTTCCAGTAGCAGCAGTGGGTCTGAGAGTGAGAGTGATGAAAAAAGACTTGCCTTCAACAATGAGTTCAAACAAGACTCTCTTGTGGAGGGTACTTCATCCCGCTACTCAATGTATAACAGTGTCTCCCAAAAGCTCATGGTAGGTCAAAACAGTTTTGGACCAAGCTGTTAATACCTGATGAGAACAAACTGAAAAGACTCTGAAAAGACAGAATCTTCTGAGATTCTGATTCTGGTCCTCCTTGTAGCAGGGTTCTCTGCTTCTTTGATCCATCTAGTAAGCAGTTCAGAGAGGCAGAGAGAGGTTTGTTGAAGGGAATTTATTAAAAAAAAAGTTGATTCATGTTCCAGGTGCTGAAACAGGGCGATGAATGTGAAGAAAGAGATCTTTGAATAAGGCAGTTTGCTGAGCTGGAAAAAAGTCCTACCTTGTGTTATTTTGCAATTATGTTTAAGTTAACATTCTGTCAGAAAGACCTTAAGAAATTCTAGGGTTGATATTAATACATTTTGGTCTTGGAAGCTGACAGGAATACCCTTGTAGAATTATTACCTTAACTGTTAAGGTGTTTGTTTCAAGTAGTGCTGCTCCAGTTTATATAGGGCCAGAGGTTTCTTGGAAACATGTGGAGTTGTGCACAGTAGTAACTGTAACAGCTAAACTTTAGGGATGATCACCAATCCCCTAATTACGTAATGATAGTACAGGAGAGAAAGAGTGTTTAGGAAGTTCTAAAGAAATCAGGGACTGTTTCTCATGTTAGTCTCAGATTTGACAACTTTTTTTCTGACTATAAAGGCAACAGTAAGCTCTAGAGAAGTGAAGCTTCTTTGAGTCCTTGCTGTTACACATTTCCTTATGCAAACTCCATCACTGTGATATTGGGAGTACCTCGTAACCCTGAAAGAATTTCTATTCATGATAAGAGAAATAAAAATTATAGTCCTGGGGCAACAGGGGATGGTGAGACACTTGTGTATCACTTGAAATGTGACAGGAAGTCCAGGACTCAAAGGAAGACTGAATTGGGGTCTCCCTCTGTTTTATGCTGCTTTCTCAGGAGTGGGAGTCAGCTCCATGGTGGTGTGCCATCATGTACTGCCCTTTGCCAAGTCAGATCAGTCTGCTTCTAGAAACTGGGAAGTGTTAGTTCCCGCTAGAATTGGGAACAGGGAGGTACTGCCTTTCCAGGAGATGAATTGCTGCTAGCCAGCTGTGTCATACGTCTGTATCAAGCGGGAAATTTCAGATCTTGCTAAATACAGAATTCATTGGGGTCCAAAGGCTGGGGGTTGCTGACTGTGCTCCTCTGTGAATAAATCCTGTTGCTGATCACTGATTGTTCGGAGTCTGTCCATGTGTGTTTTTGTAGCTGGGCTGCAGCTTGATGATTCTAGCACAAGTCTGTTTTTCTCTTGGAGGGTTCTCTCTGAATTCAGAAGGCTTTTCTTTTTAAAGTTTCTTAAATTTGAATACAAAGATTGAGTGTCTGGTTAGATGAGTTGGTAGCATTAGGTAGGTAAAAGGAAAATAGTTCTTTACTCTGTTCAAAACTCTGTCCTCAGAATTGTATTGTGGTCGGCTCAGTGGCTGTCACGTTTGATGTATGTATTTCAAAGACTGACAGTTCGCACAATTCAAAGCCAAGTAACAAAGGCAGAAGGAAAACACCATGTACCTTTGTATAAAACCTGTCTGATATTACTGTATTGCTTGTCGTACAGATTGATAATAAGCAGTGTTTCTGTTATTTTTCACAGGAGGGAGTATATGGATAATTTATTCATCCAATTGAAACTTTACTTAAGTCTGTTATTTACTTATTGTTTTGTGGATACATACTGGAGGGAGTGACACTGACTACGTTCATGCTTTTGTTGTTCTATTGTTGCTAAAATTAATGCAGCTGTTAAAGTATCAGTTAATGAACATCTTCCTTTTAAGTGAAGAGGTGGGAGTGTGTTTGAGGAGCAGTATGTCTTGCATTCCTCCTCTGAGTATTAGGTGAATTTTAACTGATGCTTGTAATATATGTGACAGCATGTTCACAACAAATAATATCACAATATGAATTTTTTCTTGTGCCAGCGTCTTTGGTTTGTAAACCCACTGAACACAGTGACGAATGTCTCTGTCTGTTGGAGCACACTGTTCCTTTCCTAATTCGTTGTATTTTCAAGTGTCATTCTTTACATCTAGCTTTTTCTGTTGTTTGTTTTTGATGTTACTGGCTCCAAGTCACTCCAGTGCAATGGCTCTTTTTCCAGGCTAGTCTTTGATAGCAGTTGCAGTATGTAATCCCAAATCCTTTCACCTCACTGTGCTCCCTTTTCTGTCTTTGTAGGCCAAGATGGGCTTCCGGGAAGGAGAAGGTTTGGGAAAATATGGCCAAGGTAGGAAGGATATTGTTGAGGCCTCCAATCAGAAGGGAAGGAGAGGCTTTGGACTAACCCTCAAAGGGTTTGATGGGGAGCTGAATATTGATTGGCAGGATGAGCCAGAGGTAAGTATTTACTGTTTTGAGTACCTTTCCATTGCTGTGTTCAGGATTTGCCCTCTGGGAATGTTTTTTTAGTGCTGACGTACTGCTACTGTCAAGTGACTCAGCTGGGTAGACCCAGACTCTATTTTGTTGCAGGATAGCGTGTTTTCTGGCACCAAATCAGTTTCAGATGGATTGTTGCTGTGATCTGTATGATTCGTTCCTGAATTTATAGTAGTGAACGTGATGGAAAACTGTTACCGAGCTGTTTTGTTTTATTTTGTATGTCATTGTTTTTCATACTTGTATAGGTGATATTTTTTAAGTGTCTTATTCTGTGTTTGTATAATGATCCTCAAAAGAATGCTGAGATGTCCTATTCCTGTGTCTTGTCAAGCTTCCCTTGCTTCAGCAGGGAAGAAAACTGAAATAGGTGCTGTCAGGAAAGTAAAGCCTAGTTCTGACGCTGTTAGATGTGCAACAATTGCAATATGTTTGTATTTAAAGAACAAACAAGCCAAAAGAAAGCACAGCACAGAATCCTAGGGATCTGGTCAGCTGGAGAGCAAGCCAAAAGGCCCCAGCCAGTGTGAGTCAAGGGCAGCAGTGCTATCAAGTTATTTATGCTGCACTGGATTGTTCTTTCCTTTCTTTGAATTGTTTTCAGTAATTAGAAATAATATCAGAGGTTGTTCCTTTAGGAGGAGGAATTTGAAATGTGTTCTGTAGACTCATTGCTTTAGGGGTCATTCTTCACCACGTTTCTGCATCCTCCAGCAATTAGATGTTATTTATCATTTGCCCTTGTGGATGATGATGTTATAACAAACATAAGAAGGTAAGATGTTAACAGCCTGTCTGTGAAGAGGTGGCATTGCTATGAACTCTACTGGCAAAAGAATTCCTTCCCTAGGTTATTCAAAATATTTAAGCCTTGAATTAAGTCATGGAACTGGGGGAGCCTTTCAGAAAGAACTGGAAAAACAGATGTGTGAAGCACTGCAGGAGTTTTTTCTGTCTCTAAAATGTACCTTGAGAGTACTAGGCTATAGCTTTATTGATATTTATCAGATGAGAGGAAAGTGGTGCGTGGTCATTTTTTTGTTTGTTTTGTTTTGCATTTATTCAAAGAAATGAAGCATGTTTTAGGCAAGGGGGAAAAAAAACCTACACGGTTGGCCCACAAGTTGTGGCTTCGCCCATTATGGTAGAATTGAGAAACAGTTGGCTGTTACATTTTGCTAGCAAAAACTTTCTTGACTCTTCCCATGTCTTTTGTTTGCAGCCTAGTGCCTATGAGGAGGTGGACTGGTGCCTTGAGTGTACCACAGAAATCCCTGATGCCCAGGAGCTGAAGGAGTGGATGACTGTGGGGAAGGTAGTTTCTTAGATCCTAGTACTTAGCCTAGGAAGACACAGGAATGATTACTCAGCCTGAAACAATTGCCTCATCAAAGAGTCATCGAATAGCCTAGACTGGAGGGAAACTCTGGAAGTTGCTACTGCAATTTCCTGCTTAAAGCAGATCCAGCTAGATCAGGTTGTTTAGGGCCTTGTTTGGTTGAGTTCTGAATATCTCCAAGAATGGAAATCTCACAGCCTGTTTGGGCATCTACTTCAGAGTCTGATAAACCAATTGTCAAAATTATTCTAATGAATATTCTTTGTGTTGAAGCTTGTATTTATTGTTTCTTATCCTATGACTGTGTGTCTCTGGGAAGAGCCTAGGTTGACTTTCTCTTTCCTAAGTTCAGGTAGTTGCAAACAGGAATAGGATCTCCCTTTTTGATCTCTATTCTGAACAGACTGTTCCCTCAGTCTCTTACACACCAGATACTACTACACCCTTGTCATCTTGGTGGCCTGTTTGCTGGGCTTGCTACAGTATGTCAGTGTCTGTCTTGTACTGAGGAGTGCTAGACTGGATGCAGTATTTCATGTGTGGTTGTAAGATGCCCAGTAGGAGAGAATAGCACCTCAACCTACTGGTTATGCTCTTGCTAATAACACCTAGTATGTGGTTGACAGGCTTCATCCATCACAAGTTCATGCTGCACTCTGAAATTACTCTTAGCATATTTGTTAATTGTTATGTGTTCTCATCCTGCTCCAGAGGAAGATGGTGATTGAAGACGAAACAGAGTTCTGCAATGAAGAGCTTTTACTTAATGTCCTGCGGTGCAAGGTGAGTCCCCTTTCTTGGAGAGGAATTCAAGTTTTGTGGAAGCAAGTTAAATAATTGAAGGAGTCTGAGTAATTTACTTAGGTGATCAGCAGGAGCTCAGCACATTCTCTCTCACATCTGTGCCACTGGTGTGACCTGGAATTTTGTTTGCTACTTTCTGTTCAGTGACCTGTTTTACACCTCAGCCTTCAAAGAGATGAATTAAAATGGTGCTGTCCGTTTCTTAGTCAGTTCTACTGCAAGATTGTAGGTTTGAATGAGCTAAGGAACTAAACTTCCTTTCTTTTCTTGTGTGTTCCATCTTTCCTTCTAGATTTCATCATGCCCTTATGAATTTCAATGTGTGTGTGTGTATGTATGTGTGAGAGAAATACCTTCACCTGTGACTGCTTTTGAGATATCTACTGTATTATTAGGCTCTAGAGCTGTCTGTACAGAAT
The DNA here is from genome assembly GCF_002078875.1 of Numida meleagris. Classification (NCBI taxonomy): domain Eukaryota; kingdom Metazoa; phylum Chordata; class Aves; order Galliformes; family Numididae; genus Numida; species Numida meleagris. The sequence goes on along the minus strand of NC_034411.1, from coordinate 30,198,172 downwards.
TCTTCAGTGTCATTAAATTTGAGTAAGAATTGGGCTAACTTAGAAGAAGAGTGGATATCATTATGTGACAGAAAAACACTCTATATTGGTGAATCAATAGCATAGACTGCTAAGCATCGTATCCTCATGCTTCTCTCTCCTTATGTTTATCTATCCCCCAAGCTTATGTCAAGTCCAGGTTAATTTGGCTTTTGTTTGTGCAGAGTGTATTTGATGAGCTGGATGGAGAAGAAATGCGCAGAGCCCGAACAAGATCTAACCCCTATGAGATGATCCGTGGAGTCTTCTTTCTGAACAGGTCTGTAGCACTTCCGGTTATGTAGGTCTTCTCTCCTCTATGTCCACTCTCAGTTGGGGGAGCCAAGGTTGAAACTCATAGGTTCCTATTTATGTGTTCACAGAGCTGCAATGAAGATGGCAAATATGGATCATGTCTTTGACTACATGTTTACAAACCCTAAGGACTACCAGGGGGTGAGGGCCTCTTTTTAACTTTCAGAGCAGTGCTATCTCAGTGTGGAGAAACTGGGGAGAAAGGAGAATCCTTAGAACACTAGCTGGAAAAACAGGTTCTTGAAAGATGTTTTTCTGGCTGAGTAGTGCGGTTGATAGGATCGACTGATGGAAGCTGTTACTGGGTGAGTAGAATTTCTTCAGTTTCCTTTTGCAGAGGCCCTTGATAAAGGAGCGAGATGCAGAGCTGCTGTACTTTGCTGATGTGTGTGCTGGTCCTGGGGGCTTCTCTGAATACGTCTTGTGGAGGCGAAAGTGGCACGCCAAAGGATTTGGCATGACCTTGAAAGGACCAAATGATTTTAAACTTGAGGACTTCTATTCTGCTTCCAGTGAGCTCTTTGAGCCTTACTATGGTACGTAGAGTGTGCATAAATTTTTATCTGATGTTTTTGCTTGTGCTCCGGCTTCTGTGTCAGGAGTGCAACTGGTATTGATACCAGCATGGGGATTTAAGAGAAGCTTGATGCTGGAGAATAATTTTGCAAGGTAGGAGGGGGCTGTCCTTTGAGAAAGGACTTGAAATTGGTGAACTTGCACATCAAGTCACATTTCTATGCTTTTTTCCATTCTGCCAATAAAATGTGTCCTGATGTAATAGTTTGTACTTGAGCTCATCTGAAAGCTGCAGAGTACTTTAACGTGCTTGTTTGAGAATAGTTTTCCTCACTTGTGTAATCCTGAAACGCCAGTAGTGAGATGACATGCCCAAAGACTATTAGCAAAGCCAGAGATAGAAGCCCTACTTGCCTGACAGATATTATGCTTCTGTATCAGACCTCTGTAAATCTGCTTTGGTAATTGATTGCGGACTCTCGGTAAAGATAAATACGGCAAATTAAAGATAGAAGCTATATCTGAATCACTGTGACTAAATGACCTGTTTAATCTAAAGAGGTTTAAGATGTTACCGTGACCGTGAGCAGACTGTGTGTGTACACAGAAAATTACTGCATCTTACCTTGTGGGTGATGGCTTGTTACATTGTTTGATGTATCCCTGCCCTCTTTCTGCATAGCCTTTTGGAGTAGGAAGGGAAATTGATAGTCTTGCTGCTTCTTATTTCAGACTACGTAAAGGAAACTCAAATGTGTGCGTTCTGCAGAGAAAGGGTAGCCAATTTGCCACTGTTGACGTCTAACCGTGAACTCTTAGAGAATAGTTAGTGCTTCAAGATTAGATCTGTTAAAAAGAAGGTTCATGGCAAGGGCAGCAGAGCAGAAAAACTCATTGTTTTAATGGTTGCACCATTTGGATCTTCATAACTCACTGCAGACTGGTGCTTTTGTGAAGATGATACATAGAGAAATGAGTAGCCTGACGACTTTGATGCATTTTCTTGATTCCATTTCTGTCTGTTATGCTGTAAAGTCTAGTGAGATGTGTACAAACTCTCTTCCCGTGATGGGAAGAAAGTAGGCTGCCGTGATATTTGTATTGTAAAGAATGGTAACAAATTCTAGTGTCACTTTGCTTAGTGACAGGATGATTGATGAGGAATTTAGTCATCAAAGCACAGTTGTGCATCCTGATATTTCTGCTTTCTAGTCTTGCAGTTCTTCAGTTAATAGAAGTTGTAGCTGTAGAAGATTTGTAGGGACTAATACCAGTTAGAAGTTTGGGCTTCTTCAAAGTGGGAATTGGTAACCTCTAGAGTACACCTTAGATTAGCTTTCTAAATTGCCAGCCTAGGGGACAATGTATCTCTCTTTAAAAAAAAAAAAAAAAAAAAAAGCCATATGAAAAAACTATAAGTATTCATGCAACTAAAGCCATGTTTCCATTTTCCTACCTCCTTTACAAACTTGTTTATATGTGAATGTTTTTTGAGGCTGCTTTTTAAAATTCTAGATTAGATTGTGTTTGGACATAGATAATAAGGTTTCTTTGGATTGATGCTAATTCTTAGTTGAAGGTTACCAATGCACCATGTGAATAATTTTGCCTTGCTTGTAAAAAAAACATGTTACTAACAGGTGAGCCATTCGGTGAAATTGTCTCCTGCATTTTCAGTAGGTTCAACTATTTGCCATTTCCCCTTGGTTGAGAATATTCTGTTGTAATGCAGTTCTTGACTCAGAGGAGGGCAGTGATGGATTTGTCATTTGGTGCAGCTAACATACAAGTAGTCTTTAGAGCATGGTTATTATATGGTTTTATTTATTCAGATGTTGTGGTCAAAGCTAATTTTCCTAAGATAACAAGCATCTCTAGTGGTGAACCAGGGAATGTATGTATTAATGCTTATTCACCTATCGAGGTCTGTGTAGCTTCTGACTAAATACTAATTGAATGCAATAGATCACCTGTATGTACTGATCTTTTAGTCTGCTTTGCAAACGTGTTAGTAATTGTCTCCTCTTTCCCCTTAGGAGAAGGAGGGATTGATGGAGATGGAGATATCACTCGCCCAGAGAACATTACTGCTTTCCGGAATTTTGTTTTAGACAATACTGATCACAAAGGAGTGCATTTCTTAATGGCTGATGGGGTTGGTCCCTTTCTTTTTCTTCCTGTACTAATGACCAAAACTAGTGCTTCAGTCTGTGTGTGTTAAGATACTTGACACGTGTTTGTATTTTCTTTGTGAAATTAAGGCTTACCATTAAAATTCCTGGTGGCAGTGTTTTGTGTTGTAAAGAAATTACCGTGATTCCACGAGTCAGCCATACAGAATTGTTAGCTTGAGTGATCAAAATGCTAATCATGTGCTGTATTCTTTGCAGGGCTTCTCTGTGGAGGGTCAGGAGAACTTGCAAGAAATCCTAAGCAAACAGCTGATGCTTTGTCAGTTTCTTATGGCGCTGTCGATTGTTCGGACGGGTATGTTCTATCCATCAATCTTCCTCCTTCTTTAAGGTGTGAGTGGTGTTGCAGAAGGATGCTGTAGACTTTTATTAACATACCATAATGTCTGCTGTGCCATGAGGCTGAGCTGCACAGGATTGAGTGTGCATTCATTCTGAGATAGTTGTCACAAACCTAAATGAACTAGGGCAGAAAAATAAGACTGTTTTGCTTTTCTTTGCGAGCAGGAGGTAAAATGCATTAGTTCAGAGCTCTTAACAATAGGTTATGTAGCTGTCTTGGGCTGAGGTCACTAGTGTGATTGCTGGACAGTATATCTGAGCTTTTTGGTATCAGTTGGACCAGCTGCTTTCTGAATATTCTGGCAGGCTGGTTGAAGCAGAGCAGTAGTAATTCAGTTCATTTTCCCTTTAGTTTGTGGCTTTTCTCCTTTAAATCTGCCTTCTCTGTGATCAACACCAGCTGATGTCTCATGCTGTCTCAGGTATACCCCGTTGTTACCAAGCGATGGATATTATAGTTGTATCTGGTTTTGACAGTTCCTTTTTTCTGCAGAGTTTGGTTAGCATTTGGCATTGATACATGCAAGAGCAGAAGATAAAAATAATTATCACGTTATCATTTATCCTGTACCTCGTGTTCAGAAATACCTGAGCCAGTGATCTGCTTAGCAGTAGTCCTGAGTGTGATGTGGTAAAAGGAGCAACCTTTTTGAAGTCTTTGTTCTCTGGGTAGATATAACTTTGTAAGATTGACTGCTTTTTGTTTAGTGTAGTTAGGAAACTTGTTTGAGGTCTGAGGGTGTCATAGATGTTTTTCTTTCTATTCTATTTAGGTGGTATCTGTTAGTTTTTTCCTCCAGTGTGAAGCTTCTTGGTCCACGTGTCAGAGCCCTTCTCTGCAAAGGCTTTTATATAGCATGCTTCAGTACCATAGGATACAGTTTGAGCCTGGGAAGGGATGGTAGAGAGTGGGTAGAAGGCTTGCTCTTGAGGTAGAATGCATGTTGATTTGAGCATGGTCAGAAAACTGCTTTTCCCTTTGTTGAAAAGAAATGGGAAAGATGGTTTGCTGAGTCCCATTGTCCTACTTCATAAAAGTGTTTTAGGTGGTGGTTTGTTGTCCAGAATCACCTATCTTTTTTTCTGCGGAAGATAAGCTTATGGAGATGCCTGATATCTCAATGTATCTTTATAGTCTGCTGATGCTGGTGTGCTTCTTCTCTCTGCTCTAGGAGGACATTTTGTCTGCAAAACCTTTGACCTGTTTACTCCATTCAGCGTGGGGCTCGTTTATCTGCTGTATTGCTGCTTTGAGCGCGTGTGCATCTTTAAACCTGTGACAAGCCGCCCTGCTAACTCAGAGAGGTGAGATTCTTGAGCATGAGGGATTACTAAAGAAAGCTTGATCTCTAATTACAATGACAGATGGTTTTGGTTAAATGGAAGCTCTGTGACCTCACCCAGTTGTCGGCTGTCTTGGAGGAGGAAGCGTTTTAGATGGCTAGCAAATTATGATTTCTGACAAGGTAAAGAAGTATTTGCCAAAGTATGCTTGCTTTTCCCTGCCTGTACTGAATTCCATCTATAGAGAAAACAGAGGAACTAAGTATGTAACAAATTCTGTTCTGCATGAAGCAATTAAGCTTCCATTGAAGCCAGAAATTATTATGTGTATTATTATCCCTGTCAAGTATAGCACAATTGATTTACTACTTTAGGGAGATCTGTGGTGTTTCTGAATAGGGTTGAATTTCCCTCTCTTTTCAGAGAGTAGAAGGTGATATATAACGACTTTGGTTAGACTTCACCTTCTTGGGGATACTCTGAGCATGAGCATGGCAGGAAGATTGACTATGTCAAAAAAACTGAACCCAAACTGTCTCTCTGGCTTGCTCTGCAGGTATGTGGTATGCAAAGGATTAAAGCTGGGGATTGATGATGTGCGGGAATACCTCTTCATGGTGAACATCAGACTCAACCAGTTGCGCAACTCTGATGTGGATGTCAATCTAGTCGTCCCATTGAATGTGATCAAAGATGACCAAGATTTCTATGATTATATTGTCCAGTCCAATGAAAAGTAAGTGCTTGTGAGCAGTGAGGGCTGCTGGCTCTAGGCAGGTCAGCCCAAATGGCTTTCAGTTGTAGCTGCTTGTACTCATGGAGGTGCTTGTTGATGCTGATTACACTACTCTGCTTTTGCTGCCTGAGAGGCTTAGCAGAGCAAAGGGATACTGCACAGAGAAATACTTTATGCTATTAGGGAATATTTGGCCTCTGAATGCTGTCCTCCTATGTAGAATGGAAAGGAGGCTACCGCCTAGTTTTTTTCCAGTGGTCTTCTTATCACTTTGATTAATGTTGATGATGATCAGTCACTGCTTTGAGGGTCAGACAGATTTCCTTCAGTTGTTCCATCAGTCTTCCGTGTAGAGTAATGTTGATGGCAATAATCAGCTTGTTCTCTGACTGAAACTTTCCTCTCTTTCAGCCACTGCAAAATTCAGATAAAGGCACTAGCTAAAATTCGTGCTTTTGTTCAAGATACGTGAGTATATTCCTCTGGCTTTTGATGGGTATTGAATTAACCTACCATAAACAAATTGCTTTGCCCTTCTTTAATGTGTTCTTAATTTGAGCTGGTACACTGCTTGGCCTTTAGAGCCAGGAAAATTAATAGTGCTTTTAGGTAGCTCTGTTTGTGTCTCTGCCTGAGCTGCTTGAAGAAAAGTGTGGGTAGCTGCAGTCCTGAAAGTTGATGGTTACCACCCTTACTGAGATGGCTTCCATGTGTTGCGTGTTTTCTGAGTACAATAAGTGGGCCTGCTTCTTAGCAGGACTGTGAACAGAAAATATGAGCAATACCACCCTGGCTGGTACGTTCAATTCTACGCCTAAGATCAGTGTGGTCCATAGCTCTTAATTTTCCAGGGATGATTCAGTATATCTAAGTAACGTACCTAGAACTACCTAAAGCAAGTGGCAAAAATTTCTTTCATATAAAACTAAAGTCATTGCAACTTATAGCTGTTTCTCTGATGTGGCTTTTAAGTTTGGGTGTCATTCAGAGAAAATACATAACAGAAAGCTGAGTGAGCCTGAAATCCAGATACTGTCTTAAGAGTTAATCCTAATGTTAACACTGTTTTTTGTGTTGCCTTCAGCAGGTCTTCACTGCTCTTTCTAAGTAGGGCTAGTAGGTTACAGCTCTTGGAGATAAGCATAAATTCATACTAACACTTCACTTGAAAGTATTGATGCCTCAGTGATACTTTGAGATAAAGGCTGTGTATCAGTAATGCATACTGAAGCAAAGCTAAACAAGGGTGTTGGGAATGTGTGGAGAGAGAAGCAAAATCCTCCTATTTGAGAATAACCTTTTGAGGAGCGCTGCTTGTTTGTCGTTCCCGAGCCAGACACTGAAAGATGCAAGTTTGATAGGGCTGGGATAATTTGATGCTGGAAGAACAAGGAAGAGACTTTATTGTTTTAATAGTCTGCTCCTTTTCTCTTGAGGACACTGATTGAGCCACGACAGGCTGAAATCCGAAAGGAGTGTCTCCAGTTATGGGGGGTAAGTAAGCTGCAAAGCAGAGAGATCATGAAGGTATCCTTGCTGTGATGAAGTAGGAATGGAGCTGCAGTGCAGATGAAACTTTATAGCCAGAGGTTTAATATGTTTGTCCTTTAGGAAAGACAAAGATTATTTGAAGCTGTTCATGTAAGAAAACAGGATGGTGCTTGTGAATTTGGTATATGACTTAACTGAGCAGACTTCTGGTTGCCTTGCTTTGCTACAATTGAGACGATTTTATAGAATACCAAATGAACTCAGCACCTAGTGGTTTCCAGGTGGTAGAGTTATCTAAAGAGTCTCTTTCCTGAGCCTTTGACTGCAGTCGTATCATACGTATGGTAGCGTTTCATTGAAATGTGGATGGAATCAAAGATGTAGCTGGAAGCTTTTGGAAGCTGCCCATTGTTTCGTATGAAAAGTGGCATGCCTACATTAAATTTGAGAAAAATGTGAGACTTTGTTTGCTAGGTAACTTCTCCAGTAACCGGAGTCCCAAGAGCAGTAGTTTCAGGGGGCAGGATGGTCTGCTACACATTGAAACCAGAAAGGTTTGTCTGAACGTGTGAAAGAATAACCCTTATTATCAATTGTTTGGATTTTTTTTCCAGATTCCTGATCAGGCTCGTGTTGCTCCCTCATCTTCAGACCCCAAGTCCAAGTTCTTTGAACTGATCCAGGTGAGACGTTACCTGGAAGTTTCTTCTGAGCTCTCTCATGCAAACAGACCTTTTCCCTGCAGTAATTAAAAGATGAAGAACTTAGTTCTGGATTATTGTTCTGTGCAAAAATTGCATTTACCTACCTGTTGATGTATTTTATCCAACCTGCCTTTCTATATGTTGCTCTTTAGGGCGCAGACATTGATACCTTCAATTACAAACCCACTCCTCTGAATTCCAGTACGCTGGAGAAAATCCGTCAGGTGTTCGATTACCGGTGTATGGTGTCTGGAAGTGAGCAGAAGTTCCTCCTGGGGCTAGGGGTAAGGCCTGAGAACAGTCAGACTTTACATCTAGGAGTTCTGCTGGTTCATTTTAGTGGTACTATTTTCGCCTTGCAGATTCATCCCATTCTTTCCTGACCTCAAAGGTCAGGAAGAATCCTCATCAGCAGCTCTGAACACTGCTAGTTATTGTATGTTTTTTTTTCTCCTGACTTCAGTGCTGTTCACAGTAATTAACCCCGTTTTTATAATTCCAGCCTACACTCTGTGACCTGTACTCTTGCTAGTGTCTCTAATTATCTTCACAGTCCTTTTAAAGATGTTCTATTTTTTGTTCATTGTGTAGATATGAAAAGACACTGACAGATTAGAGTCAATGTTTTTGTTCCTTTGCGGTAGAGATTAAGATTCCTCCTTAAAATTTCCCACAAAGAAATTGCTTGTGACAGCCTAGGATGAAAAGATTCTCTGAGGGGTGCTCTGGAGTTAGTCAGAGGTCTCTCTTCCACACATCCCTTCATGAAGCCTTGGGTGAATCTGACTCTGCCTTCTACACAGAAATCACAGATCTACACCTGGGATGGTCGCCAGTCAGACCGCTGGACTAAGCTGGATTTGAAAACTGAGCTGCCACGAGATACCCTTCTCTCTGTGGAGATTGTTCATGAGCTGAAAGGAGAGGTAGGAAGCTATTCTCTCTCTTACTGAGCAGCTGCAAATATAACATTCAATTTCATTTATTCTCTGTAAGATACTGCAGAATAAATGTTCTGTGTGCGCCAGGTGAGAGTCTTTTGCATTTGTCATTTAGAGAAACTATTTTGGATTAAGTTCCTTCTTTCTGACCAGTGTCAGAGAGATGAGCTTTTAAGATTGTTTTGAAATCCCTTTGTACCTGACATGCTGTTGGCCTACGTGCAACAGAAGATGACGTTGCCACTAAGACTTAATGTGATCTGTGGCTGTTTGGGTACATAACTGCACAGTAGTGACTGCAGGCCTTGGCAGAACATCCTTGAGGTATATTCACAATGCAAGATATTGCTACCTTCGAGTTTACCTCTCTTCTGGCTCCTCAAATGAGGATGCTGTGGTATGCTGGGCTTTGTGCTGTGCTCCCTCATGAGGCAGTGTTGTGCCGTAGAGCTAATGATGATAACTGTGGTCCTGCTTTCTCTGTGTCTCCTTCCATTGAGACAACTGTGTAGTTGACACACACCAGTTCTTGGAGGATGGCATGTTAATGTACAATGGAATTTGCTTGCTTCTAGTGTCTGGAAAGTTGCTCTCTTGCTAGAAAAGAATGATAAGCTGGCAAAAAAAAAAAAAAAAACAGGCTATAAGCCAAAACTGAAATACGAACAGACTACAGTCTGAGTAGTAAGTCTATGCCTTTCTGCAGGGGAAAGCCCAGCGAAAAATCAGTGCTATACACATACTTGATGTCTTGGTGCTGAATGGCAATGACATCCGAAACCAGCATTTCAACCAGAGGTATGTAGTCTCTGGAGAAGCTTCTTTCTCCTATGTGAGTAGGAATGACTGAGAAACATTGTTTTTATTGATGGACGAAGGCTGAACAGAGGTAGATGAGTGCATTTCAGTTGAACCACTTCTGTAAAGACGCATTGTGAACGAACCCTCTCAGAAGTGAAGTAAGTAGAGCTTCTCTTTTGTCTGTAATGTCCCTGTGTATTGAGGTCAGGTCTAGCTCCTTCCTTAGTCTGGGGTGAGGCACAATATGGATGAACAGAACATCCTGGGAGTATGAATAGCATAGCGGATAGGTGGCTTAGAGAGAAGGAAAGAGCTCTTCTGTTTCCTTCCTTAGCATCATGATGTTTCCACTAGTCTTATTTTCCTGCTTGTGGGTTGATGAGTTCAGCAGCACACGAGCTTGTAGAGGCGGCTATGGAGACCCATTCCTAATGTATAGCAGCCTGTGTCACTCAAACACGGAGAGTGTTCGAACTGGGAGAGTGAAGTGAAAAAACCACCTGTTGCTCAGTACCTATTTGGCTAGCAGTGGGGATAGTGTGCAAGTGTTGAATTGTCTAATCAAACTGTACCTTCTGTGTGTGCCAAAGATCTAGCTAAATTGTAGGATTCTCTTTCTGTTTTGGTCAGGATTCAACTGGCAGAGAAGTTTGTCAAAGCGGTTTCCAAACCTAGCCGACCAGATATGAACCCGATCCGGTGAGTGACTCCACTTTCTCAGCCTTGCATGTTTTGGTTTTACTGTGTTGGAGGATGGAGATAAGGAGCTGAAAGATGTCAGGCTGAAATGCATAGTTCTGTTACGTTCACTGGAAAAAGACTGAAAGCTCTTTAAATATCTAAAACAGAGTGATAGTGGAGAAGTTGTACTCTCCTTTCACCTATCAGGTATTCATGCTTTTGTCACAGGTGGACTGGTTGGTGCTGATCTCAGACGTGTGTTCTAGTAGGTCTAGTGCCCAGTTAGTGTTATCCTTGCAATGTCTTTTATGTCCTTGTCTGCTCATGGTGGAAAAGAGGTGATGAGCATACAGATGTCACATTTTCTCAAGCCAGTAGAAATAAGGCATTAGACTGAGGAGAAAGGTTGACCTTAGTCATGCTTGGCTACCTTGTGCTATACAAAATGAATGCGTGACTGCTCCCTACAGCTGGGACAGAAAAAGAAGACAATTATTTTTAAAAATTATTTTTTTATTTTTACAACACGTTTTTGTCTTGCTTCTGCTTTCCTCCCAGAGTGAAGGAAGTGTACAGACTAGAAGAGATGGAGAAAATTTTTGTGAGGTAAGTGACCAGCAACACTGAAGCACTTCAGGGCCCATGGATATCATAGGAGAGATGTGCTTGAGGAGTCCTGGAGAAAGAGCTTGTACAGCTCTTGCAGGTAGTGACTGCTGTTCTTGAGATGCTGCTGATTCAGAGAATCTTCCTGCTGAGTTCTAATACCATAGACATAGCCAACATGTTTCACAGTGATAGAAGTAGCAACTGCACTACAGTATTTGTGCAGAACTGTCTGGCTTGAAAGTTTAAGAGTTCAAACCTGAAATGGGAATCCCATTTGGATTAAATGTGGTAGATCATCACAGATCCTTCACTGTGATTCTAGATTTGCTACCTGATGTATACTGTACATACAGCTCTGCCTGTTTTCCCTAGCCACACAGGGGAGGCAAGAGACTGAATGCTCTAGGGATGTGATGATTTATACTGTCATACTTTCACTGTCATGGTCTGGAAAGAGTGTGCAGGTGGCACGTTGCATGCAAGAGGATTGTAAAGGAAGAAACAGGAGCTGCTGTGTTTGGCACCACTCTGTTATTGCCTTCTCTCAACATTCAGGTTAGAGATGAAAGTCATCAAGGGTTCAGGGGGAATACCCCGGCTATCCTACACAGGCCGAGATGACCGGCACTTTGTACCCACAGGACTCTACATTGTACGGACTGTGAATGGTAGGAAGAGAGAGTAACTTGCTCTTATCTTGCTTTTCTCTGTATCTTCAAGCAAAAAATAATTGATGAAGCTTACTCCTTCTGTAACTTAATAAGAAGTTAATCGTGGTATTCCAGTGGCTAGAGATTAACTGTTTGTTTTGTAGTGAACATAGCTTGGATTGGGAATAAGGTTCAGGGTATTTTTACGATGGTTTTTTTCTGTTACAGTTGGATTAGCTATTGTGTGGGTAATTCCATTTATTTATATAACTGACTTTTTTTTTATATCATAATTGTTCACTAAGAACATATAATAATACACGAAATATCCTGTTTGGAATGTCAGTTTTTAAATGCAGGGAGAACGGAGGTTTTCTCAGTAAATGCAAAATAGCTTGGGAAGTAGGTGATTTTGAGGGAGGAAAGGGAAAAGGAGTAAGAGGAGAATCACTATTATTATAGATTTCTTGTCCCTGCTTGCACTAGATGTGCCTTTATAACCACGCCTTTTTCCCCATTCCATCTTCTGTCTAATCCCTGGGATGCTTTTCTGCCAGATCCTTGGACAATGGCATACAGCAAAAACTTCAAGAGGAAATTTTTCTTCAACAAGATGACCAACGAATCAACGTTTGACCTCCCATCTGAATCCATCGCACCTTTTCAGTGAGTATAAGCTATGGCAGTTGCCAGAGCTGAAGCTGAGGAATGAGAGCTGCATCTGGGTTTGCACTGTAAGCGCAGCTTGGTCACCAGCAGAGTGTGCTGCGTAGACCAACACCTCAGAGTTTTAGGAAGCTGCTGATCTGGATGTGTGGATTTTGCTGTGAATAGCAAAAATCTTCTCACAACTTCCTTCCTTTATCTGCAGCAGAGTGCAAGTGACTGGACTTCTCAGCACCCCGGCAAGTGGAGGCTGAGTCTGGTAACTGTAATCTGTTACATCTCTGTATGTTTAGGTACTTGGTTGGAAGTTGTTAACTGAAGAGTCAGCCTCAGCTGATTTAGCCCAATCTCTGGTCTTAGTTGTAGGTAACTGGGAGTTGTTTAATGAGGGAGCAAGGGAGAAAAGCAGTGTCTTCTTGGGAAAGAGTTGTCATTGGGCAGTCAGCACTGTGGCTACTGAATGCCATTGGTATCCATTAAGTACTATGCCAGGACAATCTCTTGAGTACAGCAAATGTTGAGTCTGTCTAGCATGTCAGGGCTCATGGGTGGAGATGTTCTGCATTCTTTGCTTTCAGGTGGTCTCAGGAGATGCCTGCCACTACTAAGGACTTTGCCTCTGAGAGCTTGATGTGAAATAGGGCTCTTGATTCTCTCACTGAATCTCCTTACTTACTTTTCAGTAGTATTCTTAAGAATTCTTAAGTTTCCTTTAACCAGCTAAATAGAAGAAGGGGCTTAAAACTGTAAAAGCAGGGGCAGATGGTGCTTTTTCCTTCCATGCCTTGGTGTGGAGTTAGTTTGGCCTATGTACTCAGAAATAGGCTAGTGTGAACCTGCATGAATGTCTGAGGACTTGGAGCACTTGTGTAGGAAGGGTTGTGCTGTATTGTGCTTAGTGAATACTAATGTGTCTGTAATTAGCCATTGACATGTGCTCTTGTCGCTGTGCTTTGTTAGAACAGTAGAACTAAATAAGCTATGAATATTGTGTCAGTAATTGTACAAAACTTGAGGCTGCTGTGTCAGCAGTAATTAGCAGCTCTGTTTTCATTATGGCTGGGACTGTGTCAGTGCAGTGAGAGAGGGCTGTGCTTGATGGGTGGAGTGAAAGATGGCGTTGTAGGATCAGAACTCTTAGCTGCTGAGTGGAGCTTGGTTATTTCACACGGGAGGAGGGATGATCCTAGCTGCTTTTGTACAGCACAAAGAGCTGTTCATTTGCAAAGATCCGTAGGACAGCTATTACTGATTCTAGTAGGTTTATGGTGAGTGATTAGATTGCTGCTGCTGGCAGACTTTCTAAATTCTTCATTAAGACCTTTCTATTGCCTGCATTGACATTTTCTGAAAAACTTGTGGGGGGAGGTATGTTTTCCCTAATGATCTGTCTCCTTCCAGCAAATACTGAACTGAATCTTGAGCGAAGCTAGAAATTAACAAGTTTGTTTCCATGGAAATCTCTTAGGCTTGGAAGTTTCTGTACCTTATGGGCCATAGAGTTTGTAAGGTGAATGAATGAAAGCACTGGTCTTTTTCTAAGGCACTCTTTAGATCTACAGCACCTTTGTGTGACTCCCAGTGCAAGAGATGCTCTCTCTGTATTGCAGTTTCTGGCTATGGTGAGTGTTCTTCCCCTCTCTTGCCATATTAATCTTGCTTTCCTCTCTGTCTACAGTGTATGTCATTACAGCCGCCTCTTCTGGGAGTGGGGAGATGGTGTCAAAGTGCATGACTCTCAGAAAAGGCAAGATCCAGAGAAGCTATCAAAGGAGGACGTCCTATCCTTCATCCAAGCACACTACCCCTAACCCTAGCTCTCTTGAAGGGTGCTGGGAAGAGACTGAGCCCAGCTCTTTGGGGACTGACAAGACTGAGAGAGTCCACAACTATCCTAGTCTTCTCCAGAGCTGATTCCCTGGAGGTGATCTAAACTGGAAATGATATGCAGAAGGCATAGGACAAGACTCTAACTTGGCAATGTATATAAGAGTATGACCCAGGTAGTGCCTGCTGCTGGAGTACTTACGGTGACTCCTGGAGTGAAGGCCTAATGCCCTTATGTCCTGACCTACTGCATGCATGAGGCCAAGGGGCTAGCAGCTTTCTTTGCTCCTGTTAAAATATTCAGCAAGGTTTGTGGAGGTCTGTGTGTGTCAGGACTCTCCAGGCTTGTGCTTCCCTGGCAGTGGAAAGGAGCAGATGAACGATGCAACCCTGCATCGGACCTGGCAGCTGTACGTCCCCTTGGCCTTGTCAAAGGCCTTCACTGCCCAGTGGAGGCTATTAATTCACTGGGGATTGCTAGCATTGGGGTACAAATATGAATTCTTTTTGGTGTTTCCAACACGTCAGCTATCAAGGCACTTGGCTTGCCAACAGCAATTCCTGTGTGATGGTATCCTGTTGGGCAGAAGCCAGCACAGGTGATGCGTAGACTTTCTGGCATGAATTTGATGTTTCAGTGCCAGGATTTTCACAGATGTCTACAAGCTGCTGTTTCAGGGATTTCTCCTTTACAGGTCAGTGACTGATCTTGAACCAGCAGCCTGCAGTTAATTCATGAAAGTGTTTATGCCTCATGGTAATTCTGAGACCAAGGTGCTTTGGTTCTTGGTACTTACACTATTACCCAAATCTTCAGGAAGGAAAGTGGATGTGGGAGAGAAGACATAGGAAGTTGGGGATGCTAGAAGTGTTTAGAGGAAATTATGGGTATGTTTGATTTTTGTTAAAAGACCCAGGGCTTCAGTGAAGAGAGATCTTGACTTTGACCATGTTGGTTAATTAGAAGAAATCCTATCCCCTGACTACGTCCACTGGAAAGGTTATCAGACTTTCTTTTTAAATGTCAGAGTGAGCTTTGACGCTCTCCATGTCTCATCTGGCCCTGGAGCGACACCTGGGGTGAAGACACAGTGCTGTGACACTCTCAGCATGAAATTTGTTTCAACAGACTTCTTAACGTTATTTTGTGCTGAGCTCAAAAGTATTCTTCTGTTGCATGATTTACCTTCGGTTCTGGCTTCCATGGGGCTTTTGCCAGGTCTTCCACTTAAATCAGAAGCTAACACACAGTTGACTGCTTTCAGCCAAGCAGCAAAGTTGCCTTGTTCATTTGTTTGTTTTTAAACACAGACTGACAACAGGGAGGAAACTGATTTAAGGGTAGTCTGAACTGTGCCTTAAAGAAAGCTATAGGTCTCCTTGGAACTATAGCAGTTCCTTAGATTCTTATTTTTCTCCCCAAATCTGTATGTAGTATTTTAATGAGCTTTATGTTGTAAGACATGGAAGTTTTCACTCCCAGTTGTATAGGTAGGATGGGTGCCTTGCACCGCTCCCAAAGAGACCATAACAAGGGGATCATGTTGTAGAAGTCCTGCTTTCATCCACCATCTAAGGTCCAGCATCATGCATAAGTTTTGTCCTTGGTATCGTCATGCAGTGAATGTCATCCTACAAGGTGGCCGTGCTCTCTTAGCTTAGAGCATTTCCATGTCTTTACAAATGCATCATCTCCACAAAACCATGTGTTTTCTGTTTTTGTTTTTTCTTTTAACAGTTTGGTATAAATAACAGATACAAGTCCTCGCACCAGGCAAATTCAGATGCAGGCTCAATCACTGCAGAACCACACCTCCTGGCTAGGGGAGCAGCACAGAAGCTGGCATGGTCTGTTGGTCCATGAAAAGTGGAAGCAAAACTTGGGGAGTGGCTGGGAGGCTGGGTTGTGGATAAGTGGCCCTGAATATTGTGCAAGGGAGCTATTCTTTCCTCTCAAGCTCCAGCCTAAAGTGATGGAAGTGGATAGAAACATCTTTTCCCATGTTGGTGATCATTAATGGCTAGATACAGGTCTGCTGGAACAGCTGATGGACTACATGTTGTCACTGCATCCTGTGGATGACGATTTGCCCTGTTTTCAAGTATAGCTAATACATACATCAGAGAAATGGCAGGCTTCCTTCCCCCCACCTGAAGAACAAGAGCTCTGTAACTGGCAGTTTTTTTACTGGCAAAAGCACTTCCACAAGGGATTAAGAGGACTCTCTCTCCCAGTGGGCAAAAAAAGCACCTCCAACTGTGTGGTTTCCAGGCCTGTGAGCAGTTGGCTTTATAAATGAGTAATTTGAGTTCTGGCACTTTTGCAGACTGCCTTGAGGCTGTTGTAATGCCAGCAAAGCATGCTGCTCCCTTTGCCAGGCTCCTTTGGTAAGTATTATGTGCTCCACTCAGGGTTTCTGTGTCTCCTCTAGGCCAGCAGGCAGAAGGGTGACTAGGAAGTGTACTACAGAGCTTGTAGGCTTCCGAGGGTACAAAAGAAACCTGATGAGCTGCAGGCTAGCTTTTATGGATATTTCCGGTTTGCCCTGTTGCCTCCAGTTCCTCCCAGTTTTAATTTGCTTTTATTTTTATTTTTGATGCACTGAACCTTGATTCTGAATCCCCCTTCAAGAAGGCAAGTGTGAGGCACCATGCTACTTGCTTCCTTGGTGCAGGGTAAATACGGAGGGATTATGTTGGGAAAGGAGGCCGATGAACATCTTCTTGAAAGGAATGTTTATGTATGTGAATTGCACAATGTATTGTTATTAGGCTGTGTATCATTTTGTGTTGATTTCTATGCTTTTGTTGTTTCTATTACCAATACAGCCCCTTTAGTTCACCTCACTGCTTCTTTACTTTATTTCCCGCAAAATCTGGGCCAGCAGCCTGTGTTAGTGTGGCAACGGGAAACACTTCGCAGAGTTTAAAATGTTGAAGGTAGTGCCCTTCTAAAGGCTTTCCTGACAAGTGCTCCCTCAGGGCTACCTGAGGTATGTCACTGGACCAGATAGAGAGGAGACTGCAGGATGACAGGATTCTAAGCAGTGGCCTGAGAGGAGGCCTGTTTAAAAAAAAAAAACTGGAGGGGTAACAAAAAGGGGAAGGAAAAGCTGAAAACTACAATGTCAAATTACTTTATTTAAATCCCTACAAGGGCACTTCCATCCCTGGGAGTTGACAGTAAAATCTTTTTCTGCAAATGTTGACTTTGAGGCACAAAATGGTTACCAAACTCTGATGCACAGGATAGGTATGTAGATCTTTTCAAAGCCCAAGTCTGAAGATCTCAAGTTGGCTGCTGTGTGCCCACATAAGAGATAGCCACCTCCCATCTGTTTTTATGGAAGCAGGGTGCTTCTGGTCCTCTTAAGTTGGAATGGAAAAAGAGCCATCTTTGTTTTGCTCAGTTCTGGGGACACATGGTGTCCATGCCACAACACACAAGGCTACTCTTTGAGTGAAAGAGCTTGGTGTCCCTTCAACTTAGGGTTGAGACACAACGACCAAGGAGGTGGCATGTGTTCTGACTAGCTTGGCCAGAGAGCACTTGTCTGCAACCAGAGAGATCCTCTTCAAAAGGGAGAACATACTGCATTCCTGCATCAGGCCTTGAGGGTCTTGACTGCATGTTGGGTAAGAGTTCCAGCTTGAGTTCTGCTCAACCTGTTTTCCCCATGTGAGTATGATATGATTTCTAGTTTGCCTTCTGGCTCCCTCAGTTCTCAGAGAAAAAGCTTCCATACAGTGAGGCTCGGAGAGGATAAACAAGAACAGCAGTCTGCAATGCTGATCCTCACCCTTAGGAGAGGTGCAGTGGTGAGAAGGAAGAGCTCCTTGCAGTAGAGTCATTTGGTCAGCAGGGAGAATTCTTGAGTGCAATCACATTGTCCAGCAGGTGTAAATAAGAGCAATCAACAACACCATGGCCACAGCAAGGGCAGCGTTCTTGCGATTTTCCTTACGAAGCACACTCAGTTCTTTCTCTGGAAGAAAAAAAACAAACAAGCAAACCTTTGCCTGTGAATGTTGTTTTGTGTTTTGCTGCTGTATCTCCTTTAAAAATCATTTTATTAGCACAATACCTACCTTAGCCCAGGGACAACTCATAGGTCTGCTAATCATAAAATATGCTGGGCAGGAAGGAGGCTAGCAGGAACTCCTTTCATTTGCTAACACTCGTCCTGTCAATCTCAGTAACTGTATTTAGGATTGCTTCAGTCCCAGTCCAGTTCCTGTTTGCAAATGACCTTGTTCTGGGACCATACTAAGGATGGGCTTGTTCTAAGGAACAACTGTTTTCTCCTTAAGGGAAGGAAGAAGAAGATGGAGAGGGCAGAAAGTTATTTTTACTCTTTTCTATAGGTAATTTCAGGACTCTCACTCCAGTCTTTTCCCAGTGCTTTAACTAACTTAAAATAAACAAACTAGCATTGCTATCAAAAGAGGCTTTTAGCTGTTCTTTCTGCCCCTGTTCCTCACCTGATACAAGTTCATACACCCACCCAGCCACTGTAATCATAGCCTCAAGTATGTCAGCTGGAACAAGCATGGATTTAATTAGAGGCCAGAGTGATGACCTAAAAGGGCTGCGTGCAGAGGTACTGTCTGTTCTGTTCCAGGAGGAGCAGCCATCACCATTAGGTGAAGCTGTTGCTGCTGTCTGAGCAACCTGTTAGGTTGCTCTGGTGATGGCTGCAGTGATGGCTGACTGCTGGTACACAGGCGGCAGCCACAGCCGGTCTCTTCTGTAGTGTTAGGCCCTTAGGGAACAGGTTTGAATGTGTTTAAAATAACTGTTTTTCTTCTGGAAACAGTGCTTTAACATCAATTAAAATTTTAAATTCAAATTCAGTGGCCATACTTGGACTTTCAACTCTCTGAGTCTTAAAGAACACTTTTCTCCCTTGGGTGAGCTTTGGTGCTTGCACTGCTGCAGAGTGGATCTGTTCGGTGAGCTGAGCTGGGAGGCGATTAAATTTCCTCTAGCTTGCTATGTGAATGTACTTCCTTGTCAGAGCAGCCTCGACATTGATGGGTTATGGCCATTGTGGAAGTACACACTTTTCTGTATCTGGTCTGTTTTGGGTTCCCTCACAGATGCCAATACCAATCAGACCCCTTTCATCCAGCTTCCACCCTTAAGCAGCCTAGGTGGAGCCTAAGTGTTCCAGCTCCTATCCTGCGAGTGAGGCAGAACCCTCATCTTCCCTTATAACCATACATGTTGTGGGCTGAGTACCTGGGGAGTGGCCCTCACTCCAAGTGCTTTTCTGGCCTGGGCACAGTAGGGCTCTGGGCAACTGCAGCTCTGCTCTGATGCTCACCTAGGAAACCTGGGCTAGAATCCATAGGAGCAACAAATCTGGGCTGTTAACAACAGGAGCATGACAATGTGCAAGGCAGCATCCCCAACAGCACGGAAATACCGTCAAACATGCAGGAGCTCAGAGGGACTCTTGTTTTAACTGTCTGCAGCAGGACTTGCAGCAGGGAAAGACACTGGTGCTCCGATACTGCTGGCAGTAATTCAATGTGAACTTTTATGCTGATGCATAGTATAGCCCCCAGAGACCAATGCAGGAAGAAGCTTCCCCAAGGAAAGTATACCTGGCTATACTCCAGTCAGCATTTAAAAGATTGCTCAGCAAGCCTCTATTTTTTTTTTAATTTATTTTCTTAAAGAAAGGGCAGAAATTGTTAAAAGGCTCTCAAGCCAATCTGTCGGCTAAGATTTTATAAATATTGGTAGCTTGTGGAATGTGAAAGGGATTTTTTACCTCCCTCATCAGCTGATACCTAATTCTTTTTCCCCTTACGATAGCACAGCTCGAGTAGGAGGATCTAGATGCAAAATAGGCTAACGAGATTTCCCCCAGTCTTGCTCCCTTTGGTTGAGCCTAAATTCAAAGGCAGAAGTTAGAGGTGGAAGGAGCTTGAAGATGAAGTTAAGCTGCAGCACTGATGCCATCCAGCCCAGGGGGACCATTTTTAATGAAGCTCTTACCATAGTTGTCAGCTTTGGTCATTAGTAGGTTTCTCTCTCTCTCCAGTGACTTTCTGTAATGAGAAGAGAAGTTCATTACCCGTGAGGCACAACACAGCCTATTTCTTTGCTTTTTGCTTTGCTATGATAGAAGAGAGACTGTCCCACTAGCAGGAATATTTGCTAACAGAATGAGCCCATCACCCTACACTGTGGGTAGGTGACAGTTTAGAACATCCCAACTGAGCAAGAAAAGAGACGAGGCAGACTTAGATGACTTTTTACTTCTTTCAGGCTGCTTTTGTGTCTCTTTCAGGACAGTGTCGCTACAGGTCAGCAGGACAGGAGCGTCTGTCCAGGCGTGTGTTCCCCCTGTTCCTTCACGTGGGTTAAGTTCTGCCATGGCTATGAGATGGGGCAGGACCCACACATGCTCACTATGGAATCCTGCCCTTCGGGCACATGTGGCTCAGTGCTGGAATGCTAATTGATTTCACTGACTGAAGCTGGGATCTCTTTGTCAGGGGTATCCAATTTATACAACTTGGTCAACCCAGAAACAAGCTAAATCCTCCAAGCCCAGTAACAACCAGCTAAACAACCTGTTGTAGACTGAAGACTCAGGGTAATAGTAATAAAAAGTAATTCCCTCGCACAAGATGATTAATTAATACACAGTTTAAAATGTAAAAGCAAAACAAATTGCCTGAGAGCAGCAGCATTCCCATTACAGCAGTGAGGACATGGCCTCTCCTTTCAGATTGTGTGCATATAAACAAAATGCACCAACAAATTATCTCCTGGTTCAGAGCAGACAGAGAAGGCAGTAAGCACAATAGAGTCTGTTGTTCCCCTTGGGGCAGAGCAAGAAGCTGTTGTAGAAATAGATTCCAAACCTATGTGTACATCTCCTTAAGTGAGAGATGGCAAGAAAGCAGGCTGGAGAGTAAAAGGCTTTTGCATGCAGTTGGGAAAGGAAATGCAGAGTGCACCCAGGAGGAAGTGAAAAGACATTTGCCAACAAGGCTGAGCTGCTGCTTAGAAATCTGCTTTGGAAACACAGTCAAGAAAGACGATTTGAGAATGAGACAGGAAGAAAACATGGATAGCTGAGCTTCAAAATGGGAAAGCAGAGCTCTCCATGAACTACGTGCTGCATCAGGAATTTTGATCATGGTACCTTCTGACATGGTTTGTGAGTAGTATGGATTAGGACAACAGAATTTCCACTTCCAATTCCACACAAGTTATAGAATTCATAAAATTCCTGTATCTTAATTCTTTGCTCTTACGTTTCAAGGAGAAATCATACAGATATATTCCATCTTGTCAATTTACCACAACTATAGGTTGGTTGGTTGGTCACTTCAGTGGCAGATGATTACAGACAGTAAGCGTAAAAAAAAAATAAAATAAATTGGCTTAGATAACAGACTGGTGAAATGGGGAGCTAGAGATGAGTGACAGGGTGACACAGGACCCTGTCCAAATACAAATGGGGAATATGAAACTCCAATAAAGGAGGGGCAAAAAACCAGAGTGGCTTAATGAACAGGCAGACCAAGGTAACTGAGTAGAAAGGAAGAATAAAGAATGTAAGCTGAGGATGGTAAATATCAGGGTGTGAAAACGCCGTCACTGCAAGGATGATTTGTAACTGGGCTCTGTACGACTAAACAGACAACAGGAATTTTCCCTTCTTTGGCCTACAATTGAATTTGCCAGCCTTTTTGACAAGAGCAAAGCAATAGGATGCTGGAAGAACATCCACAGGCACACAAATTCGAGAATCATGTGGGAGATCTACCATCTCTTGCTTAACACTCTAGAGAAAGACCAGATTCTGCCTGTGTCTACTACAAAATCCAGGTGAAAGTCCTGGCTTAAGTTTCTGTTTTAAAAGCCTACAGCTGCCTTTTTTAGGTCAGTGAGATTTCACAGCAGTTGTCCTCCTACCCTTTCCCAAGGAAAGCCAGTGTGTCACTGCATCCCTATATCTAGACATATTTGCAACATTGGCACAACTAGAGTAATTTTCCTCAGCCCCTTTTCCAGTTTCATCACAACCTGGTTGGGCCATCAGTACTTGCCGCACATCTCCCCCAGCTGAACTCAGGCAGCTTCAGCTAGGCTTGAGTAGCAGCATGCAGTGAGCTCCGCCTTTCTTACACAGCTGTTTCCTAGCAGGACAGGATCCAGCTTTGCTAATGAACAGGTAAGTTTTGAGCACTGCTTGGCTGAGTGCGATGCAGGTTTGAGAGGGAGGCTGTCTGTAAGATAAAGCTCTCTCCGTGTATCACTGAACTTCTCACACCGGCAAGTTCTCCAAGCTAGGAGGAGATGGTCTTGTCAGGGGGAAGCATGCATTCCCATCCTTGCTCCGCGCCACAGCAGGATGAAAGCTAAGTGAAGTGTGCAGCCGCAGCTGTGATTGGAAGTGGTCATCCATACCTTCCTTCATGGCTGAGCTTCTCCCTGCGCAGTTTGAGATCTACCTCCTCCATGCTCTGCCTGCAAAGTGACAGCTTCTCCTCCAGTTCATCAATCTGGAAAACACATCAGTCACCGTCATTTCCTCTCTCAGCTAAAATGGTTCTATCTCCATTCAGAAGGAAAAGGTGCTTCTGTTAGAAACCCTCACAAACACCCAGCAAGAGGTACTACAGTATGTCTCCTGGATTCAGCTCCGACAGTAAAATTATTACAATACACCATGCCTTCTCTGGAACCAGTGCTTAAAATCATGTTAAATAATACAATTAAACAAGAGCTTTGGTTAGCAAGATGCCAGCCCCACTGCTAAATTATCTATGCCTCTGCCCTCCCCATCCTCCACCAGAATTATTCTTCCTGCTCAGTTTGCAGTCACTCTCAATAGTACACTCTCTGCCCATAGTTTCATCATTTCATGAGACATAACAAAAGGATATTCTGCCCATTGCTGCCAATGCTTTTACTTTCTGCTGACTAAAAATCTCCAGATTCCACACAATGCTTTAAAAGATGCAGCTGATTTTACTGCTCTTAAATCAAACCCAAAGTTTGGCTCCCCTGCTGGAGAACAATAATTTGCTAATAAACCACTTGCCATTGAACTGCACCATCAGCTTTGCTGAGCTAGGGGCACAAGGGACAGAAAATAATAACATGGAAAGAAAGACAAGGAAGGAGGAACAGATTGCTGAATGAACAAAATATTTTTTTTTCCTCTGAAATCCTGCTGTTTCTTTTCTTCAGGCTGGTCTGGGGCATTAGGGGTTGGAAGGAAGGTTAAGACTGAGGATTCTAAGATGTTAAGTATTCACAGTCCCTTAGTTTCCCTGCTTGCAAAATAAGGTGAGACACAGAGCTGCCCTTCCTCTTCCCATGGGCAACTCGGGAAAGTCAAGTCCCAGCAGCTTCATATGTACACAGCCATCTCAGACCAGCTGCCTGTCTCACTACAAAAGGTATGATGAGGCTTAGAGCCACTTTCACTGAATTCTGGCAGTTCTTGCTTTTAATCTGGAGCCTTTCTTAAGGCAGAGGAACCCAGAGTGCACTTCAGTCCAAACTGACTTACCCCCTTATTACAAATCTCACTTGTCAGGACTATGTTGGGCAGGGAGCCCAAAATGGCTTGCATAAAGGCAGACGAAAAGAGAGAGGGAAGCAGCTTTGCTTACAGAGTTGAGCTAGATCCCTTTTAATACATTTTGTAATGAATTAATAAAAGCTTTCTTTCCAGCAGAAAGGCTAAAAGCACTTTTCAAGAACTGGCATCCACCCTCTGCTTTTATGAATTCCCTAATTAAGATACTGGCGAAGAGCCATATCACACATACATTGACATCCAACAGTGTTAGGTAATGAGGTTTTCGTCTTCTGACCCTCATAAAGCAGATCAAAGCCAAATGAAGAGGAGGGGGCAAAGAAGAAAAGCCTTCCCCAAGCAGCCTTCTCATGCCTTGTCACCTGCCAGCACACTTGAGCAGTTCCTTTCACAGAGGAATTAGTAGTTCTTACACCTACAAATTAGGCTGTATTATTAAAATAGGTCCAGCAAAGATTACTTTTTTGAACTGTTTACATTTAAATGCTAACTTTGGTTCATGGACATACACCCATTCTCACCACACTCTCAGAATCATTCGTTTCATGGTAAATCATTTTACAAATGTTGTACCTACAGCAGGCTAGAAAATACATACCAGGCAAGATACTACAGAGTCTAAAATAGATCCAGCAGATCAGCCCCCTGTGTTGGTAAAGGAGAAAGGGCTGGATCCCACTTAAACCTACACTGGGTCTCCTTCATTCAGCCTTGAGTCTATTCAGTTAGTGAGCCTCCCCTGAATCAGCTCAGCAGCTTTGCAGGACAGCACTCGAACATGACCACACTGCATTTTGAAAAACCCAGCAACAACAGCTTCAGTCAACAAGGACTACATGTCCCTTCAGTGTTCTTAGTCTCTCACACAGACACCAATCAGTCATTGTCAAATGCAGGATTCAGGCACTACACATAATAACTCTTTCTCCTAATACACACACAACATTTTGCAGCTCAGGCACTGCTCGAGCACAGGGTGTTGTTCCCTTTGCACTTAATAGCTCTTTTTCCTTTTTTTCCTTTTTTTTTTTTTCAGTTGTCTGTACCCCAAGGATATTTTTAAGGCCTACAATAACCTGTGGCAAAGAGTTAGACAATGCATCACACTGCGGTGAGGCGCTGGCACAGGCTGCCCAGAGAGGTTGTGGGTGCCCGTGTCTGGAGGCATTTTGAGGCCAGGTTGGGTGGGGCCCTGGGAAGCCTGAGCCGGTGGTGGCAGCCCTGCTCACAGCACAGGGTTGGAACTGGGTAGTATTTTTGAGATTCTTTCCAATCCAAGCCATTCTATGACTCTGTGAGCCACAGGTTATAGGCAGAACAAACCCTTCCTGCTTGTTCTGACCTTGTCATCTGCTAGCTTCACTTGAGAGCTCTTATTTTTGTCTTGAAGGGACAGTGTTTGCTTAAAAACTCCATCAGGGAGGTGGTGGAGTCACCATCCCTGGAGGTGCTCAAGAACCATGTGGATGTGGCACTGAGGGACATGGTCAGTGGACAATATTGCTGATGGGCTTGTGGTTGGATGAGATGACCTTAGAGGTCTTTTCCAGCCTTAATGATTCCACGACTGTCAATGAGGCAGGCTGCCAAAAGCCTACAAAGCTGTAAGAAAGGAGTTTAAACCACAACATTATGGAGGCTTTTATATCAGTTTAAAACAGGTCACATCAATTGCACCTGCAATCTGTAACCACAAGCTAATCTGGTAAGTGTCCATATAGAAAACTGCATTCACTTAGCATTGTGACTTCAGTTAAACAAGCATGACTCTATCGGAATGAGGTCTTTCAGACTGGCACACATCATGGCACATGGAGACTCCTTCGGAAAGCTTTATCAATCACAACAGCTCAGGAGGTAATACTGAACTTAAAGTTTAAATTATGAAACCAATATTGAAACACAAGCTTCGCTTTCTCTGACTTAAAAGGGATTTTATTTTCCGCCCCCCACCTACGCCCCGTGGGAGCAACAGGGACAATCCCTGCAGCCGCAGCGCACCGCTCTCCACACCCTCGGGCCTAGCCGCCCCGCGCGACCCGCCCTCACCTCCCGGGCCACGCTCAGCCCCTCTCGCTTCCTGCCCATGGTCCCGGGTCCATCCGCAGCCGCGCATGCGCAGACCGGCCCCCGCCCCCCCGCCGGAGCGCGGCCACGTCCGCACAGCCGGCGCCATCTTAGTGAGGCGCCGCGCTGTGAGACGGCCGCCATCTTTGTGAGGGCGTTCTTTACCCGCCTCTCAGCCCGTTAGCTCAGAGATGGCGGCGGGGGGGAGGGAGCCTGGTTTGCTACTGTTTGGGTGTACGTGAAGACGGGGAAGACAGCGAAGGACATACAGCAGGGTGGCCCACAGCAGTCCCAGCGGTTCCACTGCTTTGCGGTTGGCACTGCCCTGAGCTGGTCCTGTGAGGTGTGAGCGGGGAAAGACCAGCAGGCCGTGAAGCTGAGATGGGTCTCCTTGGTGCCATGCCGTGTCGTCCCCACCCCTCACAGACCCCTCTAGTCCCTCAGGGCAGTGCTTCGGCAGTAGTCAACAATGTCCTGTCTGGCTATACAGCCTCTGGGCTTGTCAGAGGGCAAGTCTGGACTGAAAAGGCAGTTTTCCACTGATGTGATCCTTCTTTGAGCACTCGTGTTGCGCAGCCTGGTCTAGTTGGGCATGTGTCAGTAACAGTATAATCTTCTCTCTGTAGAAGCCAGTACAAGAATAGCTGTGCCTTTCTCACCTTCCCAGTCTGGTGCTTAGCAGTGTTGTGGAGTGAACCCAAAGGAGCCTGAACTTCCACCTCCCAGGAGAGACAGAAGAGGCCAGTGGCCCTGGGAAAAGACAAGCACTGGGGCAGGGAGAAAATGAAGAAGCAGGAGACTGTCATTTTTTCTCCTCTTAGACAGAATACTTGCTTAGTGAGTGTAAATAGAATCTTAAAATGCATAGAGGCTTGAAGAAAACCCATCTGTTATGGTTTGCAATAGGATGAAATACCCATCAGTTCAGCAGAAAGCATTTTCTCCTTTACAAAGGTGACTATTGATTCACAGGAGTACTGTCAATTCTCACATGCATGCTTCTCCACAGATATACACATCCCATTTTGTGTGCAGATGAGTGTGACCATTTTTGTCATATCTTTTGAGACGATAGAAAAGGGGAAGTGGTTCCTTCTCCACGAACAAGCTGTAGATTTTAATTCATGTCTTGTTCCTCCTGGCCTTTCTGAATCCATCAGGCTGATAACCTCATTATGCCAGTCTCGTGGTCTTGGATCTCCTTGTTCTGCCCTGAGCAGGCGCCCTCTCTTTAGCCTTTTCCTCTGTTACATCTTCATTTCCTTTGTAATATCATTCAGATCATCCACACGTTAACACAAGAAAGAAAGAAACTTCCTTTTTTAAAAAAATCTTTTTCTTCTTGAAACCTGAAGAACAGTTCTGGATTTTTTTTTCACATACAATAATATAATCTTTTGGTTTTCTTAAAAAATATATACATATATGAGTATGAATTTGAATGATTCCATATCAGGTGGCTGCTGACAAGCCACACACATATTTAAACTGGAAATCAGAAGTTTCTAGCTGTGAGAGCCATCAGATTATGTAGCACGCTTGCTGCAAGAGAAAAAGATAAAAAAAAAAGATAAAAAAGAAAAGAGAAAAGGATGAGATAGTTTTCAGTCAGCTTTTGAAAGAAACATTGATGGGACATTCCATCTATGTACCAAGAGGCAGGATCAGATGTACTGATGCCCCCCAAGAGAACGTTTGCTTTACCTTCCCTTACTGTACACCAGGGATGCTACCACTTCTTTGGTACCCATTCTACTGCTCTTTGGCCAGGAAGGTTTCCCTCCTGTTTATAACATAATTAAGCTTGTTGCATCTTGACCTGTTCTCAGGAGATGAGGAACAATTAATCAGCATTTGTTACCTTCTTCCTGTCCCGATCTGCGCTAATCCTTTCTAACTGAGACCTTGCTGGTATTCAAAAAGTAAAAAAGAAAAAAATATTCACTTGTCTTCTATAAAGTATTGCCTACTAACATACCCAAGAATGAAGTTTGCCTGTTTATGCAACATTTTCACAATGATGGCATTCAGTTCTTGATCTGTGTTACTCCTTGATCCATTTCCTCAGTGCTGTGGTCTAATCACCTCTTCTCCCTTTTTTTTTACTGGTGCATTTAATTTTCATTCATCTCAATGCAGTATTTTATGCCACTCTTACAGAATTTTAGCTGACTGATTGTGAGATGTTTCTCCAGTTTGTCAAGATCTTTTGATTTGCAGTGCTGAATCTTGCAAGCTCTTCCAGACATAGGACTGGTACATCCCTGTATTTCATTATGTAAGTTATTGAAGAAAATACTCAATATTTCTAGTGTGGCATCTCTGGAACTGATCTCAGTAAGTCCTCTTGTTCTAACTGTAGAATACTGGTAACTACTTTCAGAGTTCATACCCGTAACAAATATAATACTGGATTCTTTCAAAAAGCCTTACTATGCATCAAAGTAGTTTTCAGTGCTGCTCCTGCTATATCCACTATTCCAGTTACTGCAGCAAAGAAAGAAAGTTAACTGATTTGACATGATTTGTTCTTGGTTTTCATTCAGCTGCCTTTTTTTTTTTTTATCCCTGGGTTATTTAATAATTTGTTCCACATTCATTCAGGCGTTGGAAAGGTAATGACTGAGAGCTGAAGAAACAATATTTCCATGAAGGTTTAGGGACGCTTGATTTTTATCAGGGCAGTGCTGACTTTGAGGGTAATTTAATAGAACAGGCATTAAGTCTTCACTACTAATTAAGACTTTACTAGTAAATCAAACAACGTCAGGGAATGTTCCCAGAATACAAACTCAATCATCTGTATTAAGTGTCAGCACACCCTCAGCATGATTTGGCTTGGTCCCACTAGGACTATCTGAAACAACGTTCAGCCATGATATGGATTTTATCAGGATTTACCATTCCCAATAGGCTTTTGCATGAGGTCACTTTGTTTCAGAGGTGAAGGGAGTTTAATAATGTGGATGTGAGCCATTCAGTGCTAGTTTGCAGGATGTGTCTAGGAGAATGTTCCTGGGCACTCCTGATTTACAGCCTTCCTACCTCTTTTTGCCTTCTCCATCTGCAAGATTCACTGTGCTCTCTAAGCACAAATGGATCAGTCCTCTGACAGGTCTGAGAGGAAGCTGAGACCGGCACCTCACTTTTTAGATGTGAAGAGCGATACAATATCTGGCCCAGTCTCCACAGCAACTACGTAGCTGAGCTAGCCCTGAGTCCAGGGCCTTGGCCTCTTATCTTTGACTGTGCTATGGAGAGCAGTCCTCCACTCCTCCAGCATCTCCTTTCTCATCTTGTCAGGCAGTGCCTTGTGAACTGTGGAACTGGAGGGGATCTCCCGAAACTTCTGAGAACAGATTCCCCCAGCACAGCAGGTGCCTAGTCCAGTGCCTTTGCTCCTCTCCCATTGCAGCCCTGCTGTGTCAAATGCAGCTGATCACTGGGACGGGATACCCATCACAAAGGAATTGGCAGAAAATGTCACCAGGGCTGGAGTAGAGATGTGTGTTGACCTTCTGGAGGAAGGAAGGACTGAGTGAGCAGGAGGGAGAAAACAAGCAGAGATGCTGTGATCTGGATCTGATATATGGGGAGCAGGATGATAAAGAGCTCGGGAACAGCTGATGAATGGCTGCTAAGCCATGCTGAGCTGAAACTGGGCAAATACCCTGTCCTTGGAGATGCTTGCGTCAACAAGGGCTTTGCTTTTCTCCCATCTCCCTCCTATAGGACCAACTCATATATTCTCCACTCCTTTCTCCCCAGGCCCTATAAGCAGGGATGAAATTGCAATTTTCTAATAATGACCAGGTGGTGAATTCCAGTGCAGAAATGTCTGCCCCTTGTGGGGACAACAGCAGAATTAAGTGCCACCAGGTAACAGAAGAGTGACAGATAGCACCACTAGGCTTCTGCAGGCTGAAAGATGCTCCTCTACTGTGGAGTGGTTTTTTTCCTCTTGGAAGATATATATAGAGAAACCAGTCGAGTGTATCTTTCGTTTTTGTGCATCATATTCTCTGCTTCCACCTTGATGAGCTCCACACAGATCCTGGGAACAGCTTGAGATTATGGAATTAATTAAATGAAATTAATCAAAACAACCTACCCGGAGACAAAACTGGCATTGGTGAAATACAGAGTGGGGCCAAGAAAGGATTCTGTAGCCAGGGATGATGTCTGCCCTCATCAGTAGATTCTGTTTGGATGAAATCCTGTGTCCTACATGGCTCGGTCAAACATGCGGAGCTCTGAGGAGTTGTGCGCCTCATGCAAGATCTTGACTATCCACACAGTGCAGTGATTGCAGCAGGGAACAGATGGAGTCCTGCTTTTCGCAGAGCCAGACACAGCATGTAATCATAGATCTCAGTTTGATACTGAATGAAGCTGAACTCCAAGTCATGCTGTGTTAGTCTGGAGAATGCAGGAGAACTGGAACAGTGGCTGTTAGAGATGCGATCCGAGAGGGATTCATGGTGTCCACTTGGTGGGTCCCATTCTGAAAACCTGAGAACTGGGGTACCCATTTGCCCAAATGCATTATTGAAAATTGGAGATGCCCTTCTGCTTTAGTCTCTGTCTGTTCACTCAGGATGTACCAGCCCTGGTTTTCTTATGCCAGGTGCTAGTTTGCAGGCATTTTTCTGAGCCTGCCCCAGCCACTCGTGTTATTTGTACTATGGAAGCATTGCTGTCCTCTGATGAGCGTGCTGCAGCACCTCACGAGTCTGAAAAGCCGTGCAGCCATAGTTCCTATCTATTGAGCATGGATAAGAGCACAGTAACAGGAAGAAATATATGATAGACTGTGAAGTGCTTAGATATATTGTGGGGATGGGTTCCTTACAAATATCTGAGAACAGAGAGAGAGACCTAAGCAGCTTTATGAAGTACTGTGTTATTGGGGCCACAACCCTGTGACTTGAGTTTATTCTGCAGCCAGCAGAGGTGCATCCATCACAGAGACGCGTGCCATGGTGCAGACACAGTACAGGGCCTCACTGATTGCCCAGGAAGTCACGGGGAGCTGTGTATTTCTGAATCAGGGCATGGCTGAGTGGAACAGCCTGCCCTGCTTTTAACATTTGGCAAGCATCAGATGAGGAAAAACGTGACTGTCACAGCTCCTCAGGATGAGTTTGCTTCTGATGTGTGGGGAAGCTTGGAGGGTCATTTGAGGAGACCCCTGTTGGCATCCATGCCAGTTCAAAACTGGGTGACTGACTTTATAGCCATGTTTTACAGGGGGGATCCTGCACAAGGTTCTAAGCTTTTCTTGGAGATTTATTCACTTGAAGGGGCTCAAGAAAATCGAAAATTGCTTATTAGGCAAATGGGCTGCAGTGACTTAGGCTGCTGAGCATGGCCTGGTGAGGTGCAGCTCACACGTGTCTCGGCATCAGAGGTAGCAACAACATTTCTGGTCTTGGGAAACTGGTTTCTAGCTCAGTGACCTGGTGCCCACAACCTCCATTCTTGGCTCCCACCACCCCGTTTTCACCTGCCCTACCTCAGATCTTGGTTGATGATGCTGTGAAAGGCGTGAGGAAGCTGAACCACATCAGCTGTTCATCAGCAGCACTGCATTCTGTTCAGGTCCTATGGGGAATTTGTCCTACAAGATTCTAGATCCTGCTGGAGTAGCAGAATGCGCAAGGATTTTGTAGCATTGCTGTCAGAGGCGAGAGAAGCCAAATCTGTGCCTCTTACTACATGGTCTCTTCTGTGAGCCTGTCATGTGGTGAAAAGGCTGCTGAGTGCCACGGCTGATGCAAACAGAGCTGTCAATTGTTATGACAGAGGACAACTACATAGGATGTATTCCCTGGCTCAGCCACCTGCTGTGTGTAAGTAAGGCTGAGTATGTCCTCACCTGCGGGACTGATGAGGGACCTGCCCTGTAATGTATTCCGTGGTTTTCCGGATGGATGTTTGAAAAGAAAGGGCATGGTAACTGTGCTAACTACTGTCCGTGGTCCTGCCTTGATGTCCCGTTGCTCAGCTTGATGCTCACTGCGTGTAGGCAGACCCCGTGCTCCTAGGAGGATGTGCTGATCCCTTGCTTTTTGATTCCCCTGGGCAATGGAACAGAGACTTGTGAAGACAGAGGTGCCCCAAACAGGCACAAGGAAGAAGTTTGCTCCTATACTGAGATGTTTACAAATGGGAGGTGACTTTGCATCCCTGCATGCTTGTGGTTTCTTCAGGTAGACGGAGCTTGATTACATTCTTCCAGGTATCTGCTGGGCTCCAAGAGAACATGCAGCTCGCTGCCTCTGATCAAGGGGCTACTAGCGAGTCTGAAAATAGCATTATGTCTCCTACCATCATTTCTGCTTCCTCAGATGACTTTCCTGGCTTATTGGTGGAGACAAATGCTCCAGAAATTGGAACCTGGCAAGAAATCTGGATGCCCCCAAGAGTGAGATGGCCAAAGAGCCGAAATCAGAGAGAGACACACACATACATCATTAGCCTCTAGCCCGTATGTGAAATGAATTGAGATTTCCTGATCTGGGATCCAGCTGGCGCCCTAACGAAGACTTCCCTTCGTTCTTGTAAGCAGAAAATAAAAACCAACCCAGATACACCCCCAGCATCCCCAGGCATTTCTGTTATATAAGTAGTCTGGGTCTTGATCAGTGTTTCTTTGATTATCTCTGTGCGCCCACATAAAAATACTGTGTGTGCGTACACACAAAATCCATCTATTTATCCACCCCACAAACCATTTTGCTGGGAGACAGCATGGTCTCCTGAATTTTTTATGGCTTCACTTAGGCTGGAAACAATCCAGGGGTCAAACACTATGCTGTATCTCCAGTCACCTTGCCAGTCAGCGCAGAGCATGGGTCTCTGATACTTTCTGAATCTCTGATCACCCACAGGGCACTAAATTACAGCTATTACACTGCAATTCGCTGTACAATTTTATTCTTTGATACACTACCTGCCTTTGTCTGTCTGCATAGCAGCGAGAGCAGTATGCATTATTTACCAGGCTAAGTACACTGCTGCTGCTAGTGTTGAAAAAGAAAAAAAAAAAAGAAGATAAGAGAGCTGGAACAGGCTTGAAATATAAAAAGATGGCACAAATACTGCTTCCTGGGAACTGGTTCCACTGTTATATAAAACTTTCTGAGACTTTACCCGCCTATACAGAGGTGTAACTGGGGCTACCAAGGCTCCTCGGGAAGAGCAGAGGTCCTGAGGCAGACTGGGAGTCTGTTCTGACCATGCCCTGGCTTTGAGGGGATGCTGTGGCAAGCATCATGCTTAATGGGGATGGAGAAGGAAAGGTGAGGAGAGCAGGGTGCTTCTTCCTCCCTGGTGATACATGGCAGAATCAGGGTCTGTGTCTCTGTTGGTTTGGCCAGAAGTCCTCCTGTGGTTTAGGAACCACGCAGAGCAATGGTTGGGCAGTGCCTCATCCATCACGTTGTGGGTTTGCTGGGTGCTAATCCTGCTAAGACCAGAAGCAGCTCTGCACTGAACTGGCTGCCGGTATTGCTGAGCCAAGTCATGCACTCAGACCAACTCCTGCTCTTTTATTTGTTGGGATAAACTGCAGCCAAAGTGGTTTTAAATCTAGTCTGTGGTCGGGAAAACGTTTGCTCACTAGCTGAATGTCACAAGGCAAATGTAGAGGGGGAGAGAGCTGGGCTCTGATTACTGCAGAGTTGGTTGAAGTGGCGTTGGCCTATTTTACAGCAGTCAGTGCTCTGACGGTTTCCACTCTCCCCAGTGTTTGGGAGACTTCTTCACTTTCTCTCAGCTGTGCTTTCCATCTCAGCCGGCCACATTATTGCTTAGCAATACAAAGTAGATTGCAGGTTGCTTTCTTCATTTGGCCCCAAGAGCAGTCCTTATAGGAGATGGATTTCTGATTGAAATCCTCCCTGTCAATTGCTGCTGGGATTCTTCCGGCACAGCATGAGCACACTTCTTGTCAA
Organism: Numida meleagris; assembly: GCF_002078875.1. Taxonomy (NCBI): domain Eukaryota; kingdom Metazoa; phylum Chordata; class Aves; order Galliformes; family Numididae; genus Numida; species Numida meleagris. Next base: position 30,164,796 of record NC_034411.1, on the reverse strand, counting down.
ATTGCTAGCAAGATAGGGCTGTGTTTCCACTTCCTTCCGCCTGCTGGCAATGTGACATTGTCCTTGTTTCAGAGATGCTTTGCACCTCTTCAGCTTTTGCAGGTCCCTAACAGGAGGTGTCAGAGGATCCCATGGTCAAGCACCCCCATTTCTCTCCCCTAAGCAAGACTGCTGGATGTGCCTCCCAAGATAAGCATCTTCCTAAAATCAGTGCTAAGAACTGAGTGTTTTTCCTTTCCTGCTCAAGTGCACCAGCTGTGTGTGAACCCCAAAGATGGGGTTCAACTTCAAAAAGCATCAGCCATACTCCTGTCCCTTTGGAGGAGCTGGGCTCAGGCCACCAGCTGTGGGCTGCTGCACTGGGGCAATGATGGTCCAGTTCTTGGTCCAGAACAGCCCTGACTGTGGGAGCAGGAATTGAACCCAGCTCAGATGCAATGCTTACAGGTTCTCTGCCCACACTGGGAACCCGTTCCAGCTCACCCCTGCAGCTAGTCTCTCAACAGTACTTGAGGGCTGACAGCCCTGTGTACAACCTATGCTGGTTGGGTGCAGGATGTACCCTTTCCTTTTATTGCAGATTTTGGAGGCTGCTCTGACAGAGCAGTGTGAATACAGTCTGAGCCACTTTTTAGCTGAGCTGGGAGGTGCTTCAGGCACAATTTGATGGACCCCTGGCTTATTTCAGGGGTGGAATCTCAGCTCTCAGAATGCTGGTGTGAAAGAGGAGTTCTCTTTTCTACAGGGTTTTCCTTCTGAGGACAGCAGGGGCAGTGGCTGTGTGAGGCAAGCTAATAGCCTCACTGCCTTTTCGTCTCAGATTATCTGGGTGATTAATGAAATAAGTTAAAAATCAGTACCATTTTCTCCATTCCATCCTCTGCCTGATGTTCTCTCTACATGTATCTCAGACCTGAGAAAGGGTTTAAATGCCCAAAAGTTCATCTGTCTTTTCCTGGTAGAGCAGCTAGAGCATCTGGAAAAGCAATTCTCCCGCCTCACGCATTAGGGATAAGGCAGCTACCCTGGCTGGCTCATTTATCTCCCAGGAAGAATATGACTGCTCCGTGCTCCTCTGACGGCTGTGAAACTGGGGCAGAATGCACATCTTTAGGATGCAGCCAGATACCAGTGGCTGCTGTGCTGCCCTGGGCTGTGTCTCGCAGCCAGTGCCTTGGCCATGGGAGCAGCATTGGCAGGCCAGAATATGAAGGAAAACAGTAGGGGAAGGTGGCTGCAGCACAAGGCACACATTTTCTCTTCTAATTTGGGATTTGAAGCATGTGTGGCACATGCTGGTGGGATTTAATGCTTTTTGATGACTTTACAAAAGGACTCAACTGTTCCCAGGTTTCGCAACCTGGAGGAAGGAGGAAATAAGCCAGACTACTTAGCTGCAACCTCCAATGGCCAGTCCTTGAAATGACATCAAGCATACTGCTTCAGAAACATTGTCGGGGGCTTGGGAGAGACTGGAGAAGTGCCACAAAACAGGGGAATGCTCTGAAAAAGGAAGCAATTAGACAGACAGAGAGCCCTTTTGCGTACCAGCTGCTGCTAAGACTGACAAACACGACCTAGCCACGTCTTGCTTTCAGGTGGAGAGCTCTTGAGCGTTTTCCATGCATTTGTCTCTGCAGTTTATCTTGAAGGGGATTGCTTTCCCTTCGTTCACATGCAGACTGGCCAACATCGTACCTTACTGACCTCATCTGCACTGACAAATGCCCTTTTGAGGGCTTTATAAATAAAATGTCTTGTATCTCACTGGAAAATCTCGAAACTTTGGCCCAAAGCACCAATCTCTGCTGCATTAGGGTTGCCGTAACTTCTTTTAAAGAAGAAGGACCCAGTCTGGGTCTTTTTCCCAGAGCACATCCAGACAGGGACACCCTCCCGCCACATTGCATGTGTGATGTAGGGAAATTTGCAGATGACTGTCATTTAGTTCTTTCCCTGAAAAAGCATGCCTCAGAAGCCTCTGGAGGTCCCTGCAAGCAACGGAACTCACAGTGGATTATAGACAAGGACCCAGGGAGTGATCCTCATTCTGCTGGGATTTTTCATATGCAGATCCACTGGATGCACTGAAGGCAACACTTTCCTTGGTAGACTACCTTGGCTTCAAGCAGCCCTGGCAGCTTTGTCCAACCCCTCTGCTTCCAATGATGCCCCGTGTCCGAGCAGGAAAAGATGACATGATTGGGAGTCCAGTGTGTGGCAGCTGCAGCCCTGAGGTAAATGAGAGGATAGGGAGGCCCTGGGGTGTAGAGGGTGCAGCAGAGCCCAGCTTCAGGAGTAGTCCCCAAAACCCAGCCCTGGATGCACTGTCCTGGAATGGCCTGGGGACTGGATGGGACCTACTGTGTCCTTGTCCCCAGCAGGCACATGTTTGGCATACAAAGGCGGTAGGTATGCCAGCAGAAGTAAGACCCACTCTGTGAACTTTGTGCATTGAGGCAAGTCTCCTTCCAACTACAAAGGTGTTCAACGGGAGACTTGACTTTTAAATTATCAAGAGCAATTTTTTTTTTAATGACTTTTCTTGCAGACCTGAATGGCTGCCAGCACTTGTAAATGGCAGGGACCCAAAGCTGCCGTTTGAAAGCTCTGGCAAGAGAGGACTGGCAACAGAAACAGTCTGGATGAACTGCTTGGAGAAGTCTTCAGAGCCATTCAACTCAGACACTGATACTAGCTGATTTCTGACTCCCATTGCAGTTTATTATTAGGAGCCTGGAAGCAGACACCTCACTTCCTTTGAAATATCTCCTGACTCTCCCCCTCCAGTTTCCATCTCCTGTCAGCAGCACCCCAGGAATTCCAGAGAAATGAGCAGAAGAGCTGTGAATGGCAGCTCCACAGCCTTGGCGAGGGAGCAACCACCATGAGCTAGTATGGTTCTGTTTGCAGGGTAACATCCCAAACAATAGTGCTCCAGGAACAGAGATGTGGGCCATACCTGCAATGAAAGCAGAATTGTCTCAGCAGGGCAGGAGTTGCAGTTCACAAGGAGCGAACACCTCATTAAATTTCTGCTGCGTGTGAAATAAAGCTGTTAATGATATTTAGTCCTTCTTTTGCACCTTCCCTTTGAGAAGCTTGATAGCATTTTGCAGACACTAATTAGTAATGGGTTGCAACTGCTTGGGAAACATGGCAAAAAAATTGGTCTTTTGTGCCTAGGGAGACTGAGGCACAAGTGCAGTGTATTTCCTACTTGATGCCTATGTGATGCACCACAATACTCTCAGTGATATTGGTGCTTCTAATTGTCAGAGGTCTGGCAGAAGGATCGTGCTCTGCAGGTGACCAAGCAGTGGTCTTCAGAGGATGCTGGAGCGTCCTTGGCTGGATATGACCCCTGTCATGCTCCAGCCTGACTGGGACGGGCATGCATGGATGGGAGGCAGATGATGACTCTTCTGTGGCCACTCTAAAGATGGCTCTTTCTGAGACTTGAAGGCCCAGCCAATGATTTGTGGACTAGACAAAGCATTAGCTCATCCTGCCTGCATAAAACAAGCCATAGGACTTTGTGCTGTTCCCAGCTGAGGGAACAGTCATACACATCAGCCATCACAGACTGCTCTCCCTTCCCCTCTCCACTGAGCTCAGTTCCTCAGCACCAAGCAGGAGGCTTTGTCTGTCCTGCAGAAATGTTCCTGGCCTTTGGTTCTCAGTGTCTTCCCCTCCACAAGAATGGGCATTTCTGTGGAGCACGACTTCCTCAGGATCTGTTACCCAGGGACCCTGCTCAGATAGCCACTCTGAGACCTGGCCAAGTCCTGCTGCAAAGTGGAGGGATCCTGGAGGTTATTTACTTTAACTTTTTCCCATCCTGTTGAAGTTCAGTAAAGGACACTTTTCATGCAAAAAATAGTTAATTGTCCTCTGCTATATTCAGGTGGGAAGAGATTCAGGTCTTCTAGCTTCTATTGAAAAAGATGGTTTTCTACATAGCCAAATCTTTGTCAGCAAATATTATTCAGGCCTGGCAAATGCATGGCAGCTCCTGTGTGAAGTGAGCTGGGTAAGGCCTCAGTTCACACCATAGGATGTAGGTACAGGTATCAAAAAACAGGAATTTATCTCTTTTCTGGCTGTGGCCAGCAAGGAATCCAGCATCCTTTGGAAAGTGGGACACTAAGAGCTGAAGCCAGATCCAATGCAAAGCAAGGCAGAGAGAGGGACACTAGCAGTGCTCTTCCCCAACTTTCTTGGGGACAAATCATGGCCTTCCTTGAAGTTTCAGCTGGCTACCTTTGTCTCGGCAACACAAGAAAGCATGAGAAGAGGCATTGCAAGGCACAATCTGTAGGCAGTGCAATAGCACCATGCTTTGCAACCCATTTTAGAGAGGTTTACTGACAAAAGGGTTAATTGCTGATGAAAAGCCTCCCCCAGGTAGCTCTTACTCTAAAGCAGCAACAGCATGGCTGTGGTCTTCTCTGATCCATTAGAGTCTTATCTGGAGTTCTTTGTTCATCTTCCAAAATCTCTTTAATTCATGTCTTCCCAGAAGACAGTCAACCCTTGTCTGACTTCATCCTACTTAGCCGTGTACATAATCTCCTGTAGTAATCCACAAAAACAGCACTGATACCTTGCTACTTGAGTTACAGAAATCCACTTTATCCTCTGTAGGAAGAATGTTTTTATCTCTTTCTTCCTTTTTCTTTAAACAGATTAATAATTTCCTGGGTTTATCACAACCCCTGTGGGTGTTGGACTATTCCCCATGCCTGGTACATACTACATGGTTCTTTGAGGCAAAATTCAGCACCTCTTCTAATGCTGTAATAACACTCCATTGCAAACAATTGCTTTTTATTTGCTTTGCATTATGCTTTTAGGTCCTGCCCATTTTCACTCCCTTGTGCCGCGTAGGCTTGATGCTACAGTATATCCCTCAGCAATACCTGGGAACAAAGGTGTCTGGGAGCAGAGGCATCAGGGTGCAGTTGTGCGTGTCCTCACCTCAGCTAGGGGAAATAAGTTGAGCTCCCAGGAGTCAAACCCACATCTCACTGGAGCCCCCAAGCAGAACACCAGAGCTGGTGGCAATAGGCCATTCCCCAGTCCTTGTGCTGGGGCAGAAGCCACAACTGGGCTGTGCCTGTTACCTGCTGAGCTATGGCACTGTGGGGTAGCAGCACCATTTGCCCAGCTGTGCTTTGGCAGTATGTGCTGAAGAAGCCTTGCAGGGGGAAGGATGCAGGTGGAGGGATGCCTGGTTTATATATTGCAATGCTTTTAGCGGCTTATGGAGCAGTAATTGCAGCCTGCAGGCTCTATAGGGATGTTTTAAGGATGTGTATTTTGTGCTCACCCATGCTGCTTAATTCACATGGTTAATTTTTCGGTTCCAAATGGAGATGGTATTCACCCACCTGCTTCCTCGGCATGTTGCGCTGCGTAGGTAATCTAAATGAAATGTTTTGTGTTCTTGGGATGGAAGATGATCCACAGAGGCAAGAGCTGACATATTATTGACAGGGAGTTGTGGCCTTTGCATGAAGGCCTACAAGATCCATAGTGGCTCTCCTCTTTGGGACAGGTGGGCCACGTCCCTCTGGCATGCTCTGTCCTGAACAGGAGGGAGAATGCACCTCATCTCACTGGGAGCCATCTTTGCTGAGCAGTAGTAGGATAGCGGTAGGATAAAAGCTGGATGCAAAATGGCACAGAAACAAGTCCAGTCTCCTCTGTAAATCCATTAAATGATCGTTTGCACCATTTTGCTCTCTATCTTCAGACAACTGAAGTATTTTATAACTTTGGCTTTCCTTTGAAAACGCTAAGGGGCACAGATGAGGTCAAGACGATTAGCTGAAAACTGGCCAACTCTTCTGTCAGAGAGGGATGCTTTGGTCAAATTCGCAGGAGATAAAGCAACAGCCTCATCTGGCAGATAGCAGGCTGCAGTCTCCTTTCCTCCAGAGACCTTAGGCTTCTCAGGCTGCAGGAACCAGCAGATGGCTGAACAAAGCGGAGACAGAAATGAAAAGCAGCTAAAATCCCTTCTACCAGTGCATTAGAATTACCATATGAGAGCGGTTCCGCTCTCCCTCTGCCTGGTTTCCATCCCCTTTCTCCTGCCAGCACCAAGAGCTGCAGAGGCAGACATGGCAGCCTCCATCAGCACCCAGCAGACATCTACTCTCCCTCCTGCCAGTCAGGCAGCGGAGGGCTTACACTGGGCAGTGATGAGTTAAAACCCCTTACAGAAAGATTTTATTCTGTCAAGTGTAACGGTGGATATTTTCATTATTCATATCAATGGCTTTTCCTGTTCTGAATGCTGCTAAGCCTCTGTCCTCTGTTCTTGTATTGGACAGTCTGTGTGAGGGGATTATTTACTTCTGCCCTTCCAGGTATTTCATACCTGGTTTTCACATCACTTTTATTCATCCTTCTCTACATCACCTTGCCTCAGTCTCTCTCTCTCCCCATTCAGGAGGTCGTACTTGCTCCTCCTAATTGTTTTTGTTACCTGCTCTATTTCTGCTGTGGCATCCTGGCGACTGAGCTGTCATAGTCAAACCCAGGAGATGGAACTCACCATGTCCTAGGCTTCAGTCTAGCAGGATCAGACAGGGTTGCACTGAAATGACAAAGCGATGAACGGAGGAAAGGCCATTTTAAGGTTTTTTTAAAATATTTTTTTAAATCCCATCCTTTATGAATCCAGACACTGTGCTGATGTTGGCGGCACACGGCCTGGGTGGCACTGGCCTTATGGACACCTTTTGAGATGCCGCATCTAGCAAGGAATGGTGTGCTGCCCATTGGCATTGCTTGCTGCGTTAGGACCTGCTCATTCTTATGTGGCTGTAGTCCCCTAACATACCATAAGTTAGGAGGCAGTTCCAATGTAAACTTGTCTCTGAAGTCATATTGCTGGTAAGACTTTTTTTGGATTGAAATTCATTTTAACTGCTTTTTTTTTTTTTTTTTTTTTTAAATACTTAGCATATGCAGCTTCCAGCTTTTTTCCTTTTCTAATCAGGTGGTTTGAGAATTTAAGGGACAAAGCAAGTTGAGATGCTCATGAAATAAGGTACCTCCAGGAGGTGAGGATTTGAGACTCCCATTTTCCTATCCGTTGAGTAGCATTAAGTCTATGGTAGAAACACATAAAGTCTATGGATAACTCGTTTCTCCAAGACAGATCACTCTTATGTGATCTGAAGAGCTGACAGAGGTACTCTGATATTAAAGCTGCAGAAAGAAGAGATTGCTAAACTCTTACTTCTTTGATCATTTGTTAATTCTATTACCCATACAGGTGCTGGTGCATTTGAAATCCCTCACCAGATTGACCACTGATTGTGTTTTAGCACTTCTTTGAACCTGGTTTTGATCTTCAATAGCTGCTTACATCTTACTTTTGACTGCTTTGCTTTCAGACAGCGTCAGTCAGAGGAAAGAGTGTGGATGGAGGCTTTCTGAACACGCAGATAAGCCACCACCTCACTCTCCCTTTATCTGCTGTTTTGCTGACATGCACAAAGCATCCTATTACACGTGTGAGGCGTGAATACTTTTGCTGAAGTGGTGTTGGTTTGTTCCTGTTATATCATCACTGTCATCTAGATGTTTTATTCTTTGCACTTTAATTATCTTTTCAGCTAATTTGCCTAGTTCAGAGTAAAGCTCATTGGTCTGTAATTCCCAGGATCACCACTAATGCCAATTTTAAAGACGGATGTGTTTTTACTGCCCTCTAATCCTCCTTCAGTACAGTTGCTTATATTAATGAAATATTATAAGAATTAGAAGACCTGGGTAAGCCACTAAGGCTCTCCTTCCTGATCTGTGAACTCATTAAGTTGTTCCTGCGCTTTTTCTCGTAGCCCTTTAAGATCTCTTCACCTTTTTGCCTGAAAAGAGCCAGCTGCCTTCTCATACTCCTCTGCCACCCAGGTGTGCTCATATGGGTGCTCAGAAGGAGTCTTCTCTCCTTGCAGTGTCGTTACTTGCTCAGACAGTCCCTCACAGCTGACTCTTGGCAATGCTTTCCACTCTTGGCAATGCCTCAAACAGAGGTTTCCCAACCCTTTCAATGCACACACAGACCAGCTGCTGTGGGCCCCCAGGTGTGGCACAAACCATGCTAACCAGAGGTAAGCCTTCATGTATGCATCCCTCACTGCCCTTTGCACCTCCATAGAAGACGCAAGAGCTGTGGGGTGAAACCACTTCTTTGCAAAGCTCTTTTACTCAAGGCTGTGTCTCATCTCTCTCACCATGAATGGTGCTCTGAGAGGGGTTTTGGGTTTCTGTATTCCCAGGGCAGCTCCCCCAGGGTGGCAGAGCTGCTGTGGGCTGGTGCCCAGGCAAGAGTACATTTCAGACTTGGGGAGCTCTGCATGAACTGGGTAAACTGCGTGAAATTGTTTTCAGGGTATGCTGCCATCTTTTCTAGTGCATGGTGTGTGGTTCAAGCCCAGATGCAGGAGGCAGAAGCAGCTTAGTGTGGTCTGTGCAGGGGGCTAGCACAAGACCCTCATATTGTCCAGCTTCCTTCTGCACCATGGAGAGGGTAACGCATGTGCCAGGGCCTTACAAATGACCTCATGGGTGGGTAAAGCCTGGGGCAGATTTCTGAGTTAAACTGCATCCTGCATGAGGTATAAGAGGATCCAGGTACATTGCCTTTTCCTTCATCTCCTCCCATGCTGAATTGCTCTTCTCAACTAGGATTGATTTATCTATGTAAGAATGACATTTAAGGGCAATCTGTTCACATTTGGTACATAGCAATTTATAATCCATATCTGCACCTTGTTTAATCCTGCTGCTCTAAAGCAAGTCTCTTTATCATCGGCTGGAAGGGTCGGTAAGTGAAATGATACATCTTTGCTCATTAAAAACACAACTCCCCTTCTCTGTGATGAGTATGTAACGTAAAACATTTTAGCATCCCATTTCCTTTTCATTTTCTCAAGCTCGCTATCTGTCAAATGAGTCTTTTGCCTCTTAATATACTGATTTTGTATGTGTATGTATCTGCCTTTCAGCAGCCTTCTCCATACCTGTAGGCTGCTATATCAGAAATCCAACAGTGGTTTCTTAACAGCGACTCTCGTAACCCCCAGCAGAATTCTCTCCTGTTTTTTCCTGTTAATGTTGCACCTAGGGACTTTAATATATGGATCTGAGTATTGCACTTAAACATACATTCTGTCTTGCTGGCACTAGATAATCTATAATGGCTAATCACACCTAATCAACCCCTGTTCATCAGCAGCGTCATAGATACATACCTTTGTGTTCAAACCTGTCTGGAGATGGGGCTAAGATGGTTTCATGAAATGTGCTGTACTCCACAAGAAGTGCCCAGCTCATCCAGCTTGGATTGTCTGTGGTTTGGGATGGGATTGAGGAGGCATCGAAAGTTCAGTGCTGAGCCAGTCTTCCTACAACAGCCAGAAGAGATGGAGTCAAGGCAGACAGCACAGCCTGGGGGGCAACACAGAGGGGAGTGCCTATGTTAGAGTGAGCTGTGCAGCTCTGCAGCCTGCACTGGCAAAGGTGGGATTTGTCTGCCTAGATACAGATGTCTTGTGCTGCATGGGAAGCACTGAACTCTTATGCAGGGTTCAGCCTGATTTGGAAGTTTGAAATGGGAGAATAATTAATGTTGAGTATTTAGTGGTCACAGACATTGCTTAGAAAGCACTGCTGTGATCTAAGGGTATGAACTCGGACAATGGTGTCTGAACATCTTCACCCTGCTGCATGATATCTATTTGGCTTAAGTGTAGAGAGGGAAAAAAATAAAAAATAAAAATTGTAGAGAGCTGTCAAACTTAAAAATGAGAGTCCTTATGGATGTCATTAGAAACAGCCATTGTGATAGGCACTGAATATGCACAAGAAACTGCTTCTTTTTACAACAGGATTTCTAGCAGAGGAAGAGAGGGAAAGAAATAGACATAAAGACGAAGGCATATTCTGATATCCCCAGTATGATGCCAGACACCTCTTTTATACCCATCTACCTAATGCCTACACACAGCCAGCATCCTGAGGAAATAAACTGATGACACAGCTTCTGGAGAGTTAGGCCATCACACGCATACTTTCTGGACTTTCTTTCTATGTGCGCACAGAAGATAATCTAACAGCAACATTTACAAAGCCCTGCCTCGGTAGCTAAGGGACAAATGAGGACAGCATGTTTAATTTTAACTGTCGATGCTACATGCTGTCCTCATTTGTTCCTCAGCCAAGCTACTAGCGTGCTTTTCTCTTAATTTGATCTGCTACTCCTAACCTACTTAATTTCTAACACAACCTTTCGCCACAACAGTTACCCATCTGCCAGCTGAACAGCCTTTCTTAAAGCAGGGCATAAAATAAAACATCTCCTTCTGTCCTGGAACTCCCCACAGCCCTAGACCAAGCCTAGGGATGATGCCTATGGAAAAGCAGTCCCAGTGCCACCCATGAGAGCCCTTGAGCCTCCTGCACCCACGAGGCACAAGATACCACTGCGGCTACTTTCTCATTCCCACCCCAGACTTTCTCAGTTTGCTTTTTGGCTGGAGGCGGCTGTGTTAAATTATCACTGTGTTTTCTCCCTTTGATGGCCAGCTGAGAGCATCAGGTACCAGATCACAGCCAGGGTGGAAGCCAACTTCGTGTGCTGGATGCAGTCAGTTTGGGAGGCACAGGTAATTAGCATTTCCAGATGCTAGGAGGACTCGCATGCAAATGGCGAGCAGCTGGCATGGAGCTCTGATACGTCTTTCAAACTGCGAATAATACCTGATTAGAGATTAGCACAGGTAATATCTCTAGTTAATAAAGGCAATAAATGTGCTCTGGGCATGCACATGCCCGTGTCTGACCTCAGCAATATTTAAAGCTTTTGAGCAACTTGTGAAGGATGGACAAATTAGTGGAAGTAAACGGAAAAGGTCATACAATGAAGCATTGGTTTTGTCCTGGGCAGATGATGGCAGAGCAATTTGATATCTTTCTTTGAGAAAGCAGCTGATTTTCTAGACAAAAGAGACGTGGGAGATCTTTGTACACTTCAAATATGTTTTTGATAGGGTGCCACTGAGAAATCAGTGGAGCTGAAGGATTTTGAGATCAGCAGAGATGACAAGTGGAGTAAAAAACACTGTCTTGAGAGAGATATGACAGCAGAGTGTGTTTCACAGGAGTGTACTGACAAGGCTTAAAGGTCTAGTGATGTTTCTTAGAGATGAATCTGAAGACTGATCTAGTATTTTCATTAATGAAAGCATAGCTGTCCTCTCCTGGAGTTTGGTATTCACACAAAGGCAGGAGACATCAACAGGACACAAGAGAATCAGAATATCATGCAGAACGAATGGATCATTCTGATGAGTGGAACAGTAGAGTGGTAGTAAAGTCTGATACTTAGGAACTGCTTATGAAAAGCTCAGTGATAATCTGGGTGCCCATGTCTTTGAAATGGTCAGGAAGAGAGAGACCTTGGGGGTCCTACGTATTGGCTGGAAAGCTGATTAATTTCTCAGCAGTGTGCCCAGAAACCTGAAGGGAGGATGCCAAGAGGTCAGAGCCAGGCCTTTCTCAGTGGTGCCCAGTGCCAGTACAAGAAGCTATGGGCTAAACTGGCGCACAGGAGAAGTTCAGAGAGAACACCAGGAGCACTTCTGCACTGTGTGGCTGACGGAGCACTTGCACAAGCTGCCCAGAGGCTGTGGAGTCTTCTCCTTCGAGATCTTCAGAGACCACCTGGACACGGCCCTGGGCACCCTGCTCTGGGTGTCCCTGTTGCAGCAGGGGCTGGGCCTGATGGACCAGAGGTCCCTGCCGGCCTCAGCCAACCTGTGTTTCTCTGTGAAAATGACTCAGCCAGGAGAAAGTCAAATGCTAGTCCTTTCAAATCAGGCATTTCCAGCAAAGACTGGGAACTGCTACTGCCATTGGAAGGAGTACTTTCAAATAGCAATAAGCTGGAAAAGGCTTTGTAAGCATCGGAAAGCTGTGAGGTTCTGCAGTAGTTTCCCAGTGGATATAACAGAGAGAAGAAACTCTAGTGGGATTTAAGAAGGAGCTTGTCAACATGTGATAGGATATGGTCATTTGCTTGCCAGAGGCAGCAGGGAATTGGGCTCAGGTGTTTCAGCTGCAGTCCTGTATTGTTAAACTGCCAAGGACAAATCCAGCTTTTAGGGTATTTCTCCAAACCCCAAGATTCAGAGAAGGTCTCTTGGTATTAGCAAGTCACTGTTCTGTTTTATATCCTTTCCTTTTCTAAATCATCATTTTTAAGCCCTTGCTGAAAGTTCACCTTTTCCTATTGGCTTCCCAAATTGGAAAAGAAGCACAGGCATAGCAGACTTATAATACAATCTTCCCTACTTTTCTAAGTTGCTGTAAATCTAGGTTTCGGGAAATCAAATGTGTCACTATAATTGGCCTGGGCTGCCTCCCTGATGCTCCCTTCTCACTGCTGGGGATTTGTGCAGTATTTCCTGCTGTTGGAGAGTTATCTTTCCCCATAATATACCAAATATCTTTAACTGTGCTCTCTGGGAAAATGTCTCCATTTGGCAGTTCCACACCGCTGGGCAATCAGCTGAGAAATACAGCCCTCTGATGGCACAGACAGTGGGCCAAAGCCATTCTTCATACTGGACCAGAAAACGTGGCATGGCGGCTCACAGCCTTTGTGGGTCACTCTGCCTCAGCCTTGCTCAGCTCTCCTGGAGCTGTCACTAGCCTGAGGAGCAGGATGTGTTGTTCCTCCTTTGTCCTGGCTGGTGCCTCTGCAGAACTGAGGTTTCTGACTGAGAAAGTGGTCCATGTCAGGCCTGGACATACCCACCCCAACCTCTGCTATGAACACTGGACCAGCCACTGCTGCCCAGCTCACACTGCTGGAAGTGTATGAACACAGGATGGAGGCAGAGGATGTTCAGGTGCCTTCATCCAGGCAAGATGCTCAGCCCAATGTGCCCATGCTGGTCACTATTACATCTCATTTTGAGTTAATGGAGAAGCTGTGGCATACACTTAATCACAAGCCGAAGGGAACAACAAAACACCGATGTATCTGTCTGATGAGAAGTGTCATCTCTTTCTTTTCTTTTCCTTTGGTACAGAGGTGTGTATTTTACTGACAGTTTCAGCAGTAAAAGAACAACAGAAAGATGTCTGTGCTAAGAGACAAGAATCCGTGACATGGGGGGATCCATGCTCCTCTGCTCCCTGCATCACAGATAAACAGCAGTGTCACAGCGCATCTCCCCAGCCAAACAAAGAGCCACCGCAGCAGCAGCCCCGAGGCTGCGGCTTAGAGTAATGATGCCATTGCACTTGTGGCTATTACTCAAAGCTATTCTCCTTTCCGTGAATATGCTGCATGCGTTGGCTTTCCTGGCTGTGATAGGCACTCAGCCAGGCTGAGATGTTGGCCTTGGCTCAGCCTACCAGTGCTGGCGGGAGCACCCAGAGCCAGAAAGGGCAGTGCACCCCACAGCAGAGCAGTACCAGTGATGGTGGCCAAGTTGCTCACATGCAGGGGCATCACCTTTCAGTAGGCCTGGTTGCTGGGAGTGTGGAGGTTGACTGTGCCCTTGCTTAGTTGTGGCCTCAGGTGGCTTCAGGGTGGCCCGCTGTCTGCTCTGGTATGGGGGAAGCTTCCCTGGGAGGAGGTTATGCCTTCAGCTCTCTTTCTGTCTCTCTTGGAAGAGTCTGGAACTGACCAGTGCCGAAGACAGGTCACACCAAGCCCGTTGTGTCCTTCTCCCTTGTGGAAGCAGGCAAAGCTGCAGCTTCCTACGGCTCAGAAGACTGCAGGGAACGTTTCCAGACTCACTGCACCACAGCCTCCCTCACTTCAGAGCTGTGATACGAAGATATGGAAACAAGCTCGCGTTTCGCCTTTTCTAATTACTGCTTGGCGCTTGAGATGTGTCTCTCACATTTCTGGCTGCCATGGGAAGGTGGTGATGTGGAAGGCTGATGTATATTAGAAGAGTACTGATTGGCTCCTAGCTCCTGCTGGCTCTGCTCCTCTGTCAGGCCTGCAGTACACCCTGATTTTCTGTAGATGTTGCTGCATGCCTGCAGTCTCCCAGCACAGCTCTCACAGAGGGAAGCCTGCAAGTCCATTGCATCCCCTGAAGGGTGCACCCTCAAGAGTGAGCCCTGGGGCCAGCACTGCGTGTACTCCTGGGTGACCTGAGAGGGGATACCTCTGACCTCAGATGCTGTAGCTCTGCAAAGTAATCTGCCGAGTTCCCAGCTGAAATTCATGATGTGCAAGCCCACGCGCTCCCACTGACAGGTCCTGCCCTGCGGATATTGCTGGAAGCCAGGTTAGAGATTGATGTGACTGCTTGAGATAGGGTAGGAAGGATTCAGCTGGGTCCAGGAACCCAGAGTAAATCCCAGCAGATAGGAAATACTCCTTGTGACAGATGCAAGACCTTAGTAGCAAGGATCCTTCAAAGGCAATCACCCTGAGATATGACCTGTGCCAGGCTCACACACACAGCCACTGGAGAAGCTCCTGCATCAGCGCTCCCCGTGTCATGCATCATTGGGCTTCTTAGCCCGATGAGGTGGACAGGAAGGACATGGGCAGCAAGATGATGGTGAGGATCTGTTCTGCTGACAGCTTTTCTCTCTCCTATCACCTGCAGCAAGCAATGGGGATGAGGACTCTACCTCCTTCTTTCCCCATGCTCTTCCCACCTAAGCCCACCTTGTTTAATTAATACAGGTCTCTGATCTGTGAACACAGAAGTTTCTCATGGGGGAAATTACTTGCTCTGATTTAAGAAACCAGACAAAGAAAGGTGACGATGAATTGGAAGAAACAGCCCTGACTGAAATCCACATAGCCAGAGCTGGAAGAGCGGAGTGCACTGGGATCTGCTGGGGCTGAACAACATTACAAGAGAGGCTTAGCACGAGGGTTTGACTTGTGTGTTTGTATGTGGTGCTGCTTTTCAACATTTATGTCCTGAAATACAAGGTACAGTGCTTTGGGAAAGCTGTCACATCACTGCTTGTCATCGCCACGGAGCAGGGACAGAGCTGTGAGTGCTGAGCTAATGGTGCTCAGAGTGCTCTGAGACAGGTGCCAGGGGATGCCACGTTCAGCATGTGGGATGTGCATTGCCTTTTAGGATTTGCAGGTTTTCTGGACTCAAACATCACCCTGCAGCTTCATCTTTCACAGAGGAGACCTCAACAGCTATGTACTCTTCTCTCTTGAAATGCTGGGCACAGGCTGCTCAGCAGGTTCTTGTCTCCAGGGCTGGGGGAGATCCCTGTGCCAGTCTACCAGAATTCCAGCTGGGCCGAGACCAGGGCACACTGATGGAACAGTGCTGGGCCCCTGTGCTTTCAGCACTCTCTACATCCCTGCTTCTCTAGTTGGCTTACTACTGCTTGGGAATAGAAAACAAAGGCCACCAGAAGAGCGCATCAAAGAGCAGAGGAGAAATGCCCAGCTGTCTCTTCTGTACCTCAAAGATTTAGAAAACCAGCACCTTAAAGCACAGTTGGAGAAAGGGAGATAGACGGGTGAGCACATCAGTAGCAGAGAGGTGGAGGTAGACATTCAGACCATCCATGAGCATGGATGGGATGAGGTGGCTGCCCAACAGGATGGAGATGCTTTCTGTAGGGCAGTTCCCTGGATACTCTGGGAAGTGACAGCTCAGCTGGTGAGGTGAGGAGGAGGATGAGGAGCATCCCAGGCACCATGTTGGGTAGGAAGGGACTGGGCAGAAAAGTGGTTGAATTGGATTTTGTTTTGAAGAACACCTTAGGACCTGAAAATCCTGCTCAGAAATCTGCTTTGTCAAAGGCCAGCCCACCCTCCCCAACTCTGCTCCCTTCCGTTTCTTTGTGCTTCTGAGCAATCTGCTCCTACACATGTTAAGGAGCACTTAGTGAGTGACTAAAACAAAGCCGCAGAAAAGAAATAACCTAAGGATTTAATAAACTGCAAACGAAATTATATAAAAAATTTTCCCAGGCAGTTGAGTTTTCAGTGATTAAGAAAATACAATTTCCTGTAATTAAATCTTAACAAGAAATGTTATTAAAAACACTCTGTCCCGGCTTTTGTAATAATTGCCCATTCCCCCAGAACAGTAAACAGAATTAGAGTCTGCAACACACACTGTAATCCATGTGTCATTGTGATCAAATTTGCCTTAATAACTTTATCCGGAGAGAAAAGTTGAATCACAGTGTCTGAAATGGAAACCCCCACATGGCAAATGTGGCATGTGGCTCCTGCAGGGGCTGGGGCAGGCGGTGGTGACAGTGAGGGGGTGGTGGCACCATCCAGAATTGTTCCACATGACATCTGTGTTGTCCACATTGACAGGGGATACTCTTTGCTCCTGTGCTCGTGCCCTCGGCTGTAGCCTTGTGTCATGGCAGCCTGCATTTCTCCCCCAGCAGCACCCAAACCTCCCTCCTGCGGTGCCCTGCTCCACGAGGATCATTGATCACATCCATGCCTGGAGGCAGAAGGGAGCTTTTCTCGTTCTGCCTGATTACTCTCCCTCCCCAGCACAGTTCTGTTCAGCAGGATATTGCATTTTTCCACCCAGCTTCCTTGCTCTGTGGAGATGTAGTTCAAGAATTTGCTGTTCTTGTTCTCTAATGATCCTGAAGACATTCAGGGTCGAGCTGGACAAGGCTCTGAGCACCCCAATCTAGCTGTAGATATCCCTGTTCATTCCAGGGAAGTTGGACTAGTTGGTCTTTTAAAAGTCCCTTCCAACTCAAATGATTCCATGATTCTACGATCCAGCACCCCAGATGGGTGTTGCCCAATCCTTGTGTCCCCATGAGATCCTACAACTCACAGGTGGAGGGGATTCAGCCTCTCAGAGGGGATCTGAAGCCTCACCTACAAACCCCACCTGGCTCTCCATTCACAGAGAAGCACACACAGAATGAGCCATCTGCACTCCATCCCCTGGCCCTGCTGGTAGGTACCCAGCTGTGAAAATGAGACAGATGTTACTAAGGTGGTGCTGGTGCTGGCCAACCAGCATGGCTTTCTATCTATCTGTCTACCTACCTACCTATCTACCTACCCATCTGTCTACCTACTTATCTGCCTATCTATCTACTTGACTATCTACCTACCTATCAATTTCTCACCCCAGCCTTCTTTACTCTACACTTGCACCACTTCATCCATCTCTCTCTAGCAGAGGGATGCTCCATTATACTGCCTGATGGTGACATCTCCCTCTCTGGGTGGTGTTTCCATGGTGGCAATCATCACAAAAAAGGCACTGTCTATCTGCAAAAGAAAAGGCTCAGACAGTGAAATATGGCAGTAAACCACTTTCTCTCTCTGAAACCCCCCAAACAAGCCCACAACAAATGCCATCTCTCTAAAGAATGGCCAGAAGTGAAGTTACTGGCTGTATGGCATCCAGCAGTAGCTCTGCCCTGCAGGAGCTGCACACGCTCCTGGAACCAGTCCTGCATTATTTCAGGGAGGTGGCAGGACAGACTCCACAGCCCACATACTCAATCAATGCATTTTGCTGGCCAATTTCTTATCTGTCGGAGTCTAAAATGCCTGCCGCTGTCAGAGTATTTGAACAAACTGCCAAATACTCGCTCCGTGTCACGCTGCTGGCATCTGTTGCTTATTCTGGCAATAAACCAGTTTATACTGTCATGATCCAACCCAACAGTTCTCATGAGTCTCTGTGCGTGATGGCTCAGGAAGGCAGTTTCCTCTCCGCAAGATTTTTATTAAAAACAGCATTGGAGAGAGGAGCTTCTGTGCTGAGATGGTGGAGGCAGCTGAGGGATTGTTTTTTATAGCACATCGTGCATTCTGTATTTTGTGTGCATCCTTCCTGCAGGGGATGGCCTTGACTCTTCCTCTTGCGGGCGTAAATGAGGAGGCTTTTTAGTGGAGTTACCCTGCTGTGAAGCAGGTGTAAGTGAGAGGAAAATCAAGCCCCATCTAAACAGAATTGGCACAGATAAGGTCTTGGGAGCATGTCGGAGATTGCTGCTTCAGTAGCTACTTGAGGAATACTCTCTGTCAACCCAGACAGCAGGGCCTTTGGCAACAGAAACCAAGTTTAAATAAAAACTTCCTCAGCTATTCAGCAGAAAACTGAGAAACCCAGCAGTGTTGGGCTTCAAACACTGGGCAGGCTTGTGCACAATGCCTTGTGCACACTGTGCTGTTGCTGGAAAACCCTGTTGTTCACTTCTGTCTTGGGGCTACCAGCATCTGCTTCCCATGTCCTGCAATCACCCAGCCGCTGGCTTGTCCCTCACCTCTGAACTCCCTCAGCCGCTGCTTCTCCTGGGAGAAACCATCCCTTCTGTGCTCTGCCCCCTCTGGGCAGGGAGCAGCATGATGGGATCAAAAGTAAAGGCTGGAAGGAGAAGAGTTTGTTCCTGTCATAGCAGATGCAAACAAGAAAAGCTGCAAAGATCATGTGCCTGGCTCAGTTTCGTAAATGCCTTTAGCTCTAAGCCAACAACAGGTATTGAGTTAAATCACTCAGGTCATGCTTTATAGTCATTTAAAAAAAAAAAAGAAATACATCTAAAGACATTTTCAAGATTTCCCCTCCCTTTGTGTTACTGTAAAATTTTAATTATCTCGCTCTGTGCTTTGCACTGATCTTTGGATGTTAAAACTGAGACCTTAAGCTAAGGATCACGCTCTAATTTGGCATGGCTGTTGCACAGTAATGCGGCT
The DNA here is from genome assembly GCF_002078875.1 of Numida meleagris. Lineage (NCBI taxonomy): Eukaryota > Metazoa > Chordata > Aves > Galliformes > Numididae > Numida > Numida meleagris. The sequence goes on along the minus strand of NC_034411.1, from coordinate 30,146,066 downwards.
CCCTTGGCACTCTTTGCAATCCTTGAATTCTCCCTGTAATCCTAGGCTGGTTATAGGAGCAGCAGAGCTCTCTGCTTTGGCTGTGGCTCTTTTGAACACCATTCATTGGATCCTTTCCTCTCCTAGGAGGCTGCACAATCCAAGTGACAACCTCCAGAACCAGCATGTCCCGTAGATGTTTACATGCAGTTAGTAGTCCTCCAACCTTCCTGAATTTTGATATCAAACCCTCCTTCCTTTTGAGAATGACTCAGGAACACCCATCTGAGGTGCAGAGATCCTACACCATCAGGAAAAATGGGAAAACATCTGTTCTCTAAGCGGACCCAAAGCAGTGAAGAGCTGCTGGGAGAGCACCTCTGTTGGCTCAGAGGCTGCAGCCTGGACAGCAATACAGACCCACAGACACCAGGAACTGCTCCATGCGCACACATCCTCCTCCCTTCCCTGCTGGGAGCAAGTCAGCTCCAGCAGAAAGATGGGGAGAGCAGGCAGGCGCAGGGATATTGTAGGTTGCTGCAGGTCAAAGTTGCGGTTCTCATTTTCTGGAACCCACAGACAGCCTTTAAAGCACGAATGTGCCCGCCTGCTTCTGTTTATCTGAATTTTGCTTGGCTGCTTTTTGAAGGCTTTGAATAGGCTCTAAGTTTGTACTGTGTTATGCATGTTCAATAATGCATTTCCTGCTCACAGTGTTTAAATTGTTATCTTCATTGTTATTTATTAAAACATCTCCAGGAATGCCTGGACATTCATGGTTCTGCATCTCAAGTGACTCATTAAAACACCCAGTTCCCCTGTGAGAAGCTTTACTCTTGCATTATATTCTGATCTCCAGCACTGAGAGGGTGAAAGGCCCCGAGTGAGGCAGGATGAGATCTTTATCCCACTGCACACCCACAGGACAGGGGGCTTTGTGCATTCTCTTGCAGATGGATGTGAGCCCCTGCTTTCAGTTCTCCCCTCTGGTCACACATGTGCTAAATTTCCACTGTTAGCACCGAGCTTCAGCTGTCGTGCCCCCATCTCCTCAGCATGGCTTGGTGATTTCAGTCTCACACATTGTCAACCTGGCAACTTGACTTCTGGACTAGAGCTGGCTTGTGTAGAGCTCAGGAAATGGGCAGAGCAAGTGTAGAGCTGCCAAGCTGATACCCGCAATAACTACAACAGGAAGTTCATGTAAGAGCAAAGATAAAATTTGCAAACCCAGGGAAGGTGCACACTCTCCAGTCTGCTCTTTGGCACTTGTGAATCTGCATCTAGAGTACTGGGTCAGTCTGGGGGGAGACACAAATCAATTTCCATAAGGCAAGATGAGGGATGCTGGGATAGCTGTAGGGTGGGGACATGGCGTGTGAGAGGAGTCTGGAGAAGCGAGGAGACTTCGACTGTCAAAACAGTCATTGCAAAAAAATGGAGCAGAATTGTTCTTAGGATCCTGCCTAAATTTTGGTCTCCTGAATGCAGTAGCGATAGGATGGGAGGTTATGGCCTCAAGTTGCACCAGGAGAGATTCAGTTTGGATATTAGGAATAACTTCTTAGAAAGAGTGGTGATGCACTGGCACAGGGTGCCCAGGGAGGTGGTGGATTCACTGTCCCTGTAGGTGTTCAAGAGCCACGTGGATGTGGCACTTGAGGGACATGGTCAGTGAGTGTGGTGTGATGGGTTGGCGGTTGGATGAGATCATCTCAGAGGTCTTTTCCAACCTCAATGATTCTATGATTCTATCATTCACCCTACACTTTGCTTCAGTGCAGATAAGAACTCCTTTTTTCCAACCTGGTGTCCCAGAAGGGGATTTGCTGATCTGAGAATCAGGTCACAGCATTCTCCAAGATGCCTTAAGGATGACAGTGCCATCAGATATCAGCTTGTTTTCCAGATTCAAGAGCCATCAAACAAATATAGCAACAGCTGGGTCTGAAAGAAGCAAAAAGACATGCCTCTTCCTGGGAAAGGTAATTACTCTGCTACACTCTTTGCTTCAGGACATTATGCTAAAGTTTCCATTAAGTCTAAAAGAGGAAAATCCACTGGTAGTTACTAAACACAGAGAAATTACCTCTGTTTCGGGAAGTCCCTGCGCTGAAAATGATTGGAGAGAAATGGGATTAAGAGCAGGGTTTGTGCATGCCTGCCCTATTCTACTTTGGCCACCGAAGGGACAAGATCCAGGGATGCTGGAGGATCCTGTGCAAATGTCTGTTATGGAAGGAATGGTGTTGTCCTCCCCGCAAAACTCATTCCACTCCAAAACTACTAACAAAAGATCTGCAACAGTCTTCCGCCTGGCAATTAGCTAAGACAATGAGCAGCTTGGGTTTCTGTGTTTGACAGGACCACATGCTGCATGCTTTCCTAAGCAGCTGTGTCGTCTTTTGCCCTTAGCTGGTCAATAGAGAATTTGAGGAATGTGACATTTGACTATAGCTGTGCAAATAAGCACTCCTTTGGTTTGCTACTGGAATAGCAGCATTCAAAAAAAAAAAAAAAAAAAGAAAAAAAAGAACAAAAAGAAAAACTGGGGGTCATTGTGAAATTCATTATTTTTTGGTTTCCTGCTGAAATGAAAAGCAGAAAAATCATCTTGTGTTGAGTAAGTGACTTAGTTTGAAAGCAAATGTTCTGCTTAGGGATTTAAAAATAAAAAGTCTAATGGACTATTAGAGATCTGTAAAAATAAATGGTTATTTCAGCAAGAAAACCTGAAACAAGTAATTCAGAAAATGTTGAAATAGAGCTTTTGAACTCCTCAGTTTTTTCCCCTCAGCTGAAATCATTTCCTGATTTTCACAGTGTTCAATGACTCGGCTTGGTCAACCCCAAAACGAATATTTCAGTGAGAGACAGTGACCCTGAAAATTGTCTCCTTCTCCTGCTCAGGACCACTCCTGAAATGCACTCCTTCTCCTGCCACTCTGATTTTCAATTGCTGCTGCTGCAGTGTTGCCCTTGCCACTGATGAGCTCTCCAGCTCATCCCTGAGCTTCCCTGGATGAAGGTCTTCTGAAAAAAAGCCCTTGCAGGGTTGTCTGCCTCACTTTAATCTTCCCCCCAAGGGTCTTTCTGGCTTTGCTTCTGAAGTGATTGGGACTTCAGAAGCACTTTCAGCTGTCCACATCACCATGAAGAGCCCAGCGCTTGCCATGGTCCTTGTCTTTCTTTCTGGCATGGAAAGTGACACTGCAAAAAAAGCAAGAACAGCAGGAGCTGTGGAAATCCTGAAGAACACCGTGTTGCTCAGGAGGGATTATGGCATGTGCATCATCTGGCCTGAGGTCATAGAATCATAGAATCATAAAATCCTTAGAGTTGGAAGGGACCTTTAAAGGCCATCTAGTCCAACTCCCCTGCAATGAACAGAGACACCAAAGCAAGATCAGGTTGCCCAGGGCCTGATCCAGCCTCGTCTTGAAAGTTTCCAGGGATGGGGCATCCACCACATCAGTGGGCAACCTGTTCCAGAGCCTCACCACCCTCACTGTAAAAGATTTTTTCCTTATATCCAACCTAAAGCTACCTTCTTTGAGTTTGAAACCATTTCCCGTCGTTCTATGACCACAGATCCTGCTAAAGAGTCTGTCCCCTTCTTTCCTGTGGCTCCTCTTTAGAAAGACCACTGTCAGGTCTCCCTGCACCCTTCTCTTCTCCAGGCTGAACAGCCTCAGCTCTCTCAGCCTGTCCTCATAGGAGAGGTGTTCCATCTCATGGATCATTTTCGTGGCCCTTCTCTGGACATGCTCCAATGGTCCTCCTGTACTGAGGACCTCATTGCTGCAGGCCCCCAGGATGGCTGCTTGAAGAAAGGAGAGCGTGGCTCCTGGACACTTGTGGGGTTTTGTGGATGTGGAGGTCCACTGAGAAGCGGCACATGGGCAAGGGAAATTTCCACCCCAGCTCCACAGGGTGAATGCTGAGCCCTGCTCAGTGTGGGAAAAAGAGACAGGGCAGAGCAAGATTTCCTTACACTCTGCCACAGATGGGTCATGCATCCTTGGGAAAGGGATTTCCTCCATCTGTGCCTTGGTTCCATCTTTTGTGAGTGGAGTGCAGAGAGAGCAGCTGATCTTCCTTGGGGGCTGCAGGGCTGAGTTCATTAGTGTCTGCCAGAAGCCTGGAGATGCAGGTGGGAAGACCCTGGGGACCCTGAGGTGTGGATTAGTCACTTGCACACACCCCCACGCTCATGGGAAGCTGGGTGCTCGCTCACCCAGTTCCACACTAACAGAGCGAGTCACTTCTCCTGGCTGCTCTTCCTCTCAGCCCCCTCTCGGCTCCCAGAGCTGAATGCAAAATTAACACATTTATCACACGCTGTCTAAGAAAAAAAAGAAATAGATCAATTTTGAGCAATGTATTTGCAAACATCTGAGCCCAAAATAATGCAAACAGTTGCACGACAACTTCGCTGTTGCTTTTCATCCGCAGCCTTTTACCAGGATCTAGCAGGCTGCCCCTTGCCTGGCTGTTCCCTGCTCTCTGGGGAGTGAAGAAAATAGCTTCTGCTCTCAAGCTCCTGCTCTTCCAGTTCTTCCAGCAAAAGCTCATTAAGGGGCACTGAGTGTGATCTCATCCAGTGACCCATTCACATCACTGGCTGCCCCAGCACTCTCACCTGCTGTGTGACGCTTCCTTACCATGGTAGTTCTCTGTACATGGCATGGCTGGGATATCCTCAGATATCTGATCCTTGGGAGCAGATAAGTTCTTCCACAGCAGATTCCCATTTCCAAGCAATTGGAAGAAGCTTGAGAGTGGCCGTATCGCAAAGCTAGGAGTTTCTTCCTGTAGGGAAAAGCAGAACCTGATTTACCCGTATTTTCTAACAACTACCAGAAAAAGCTGTTGATTGGAGATGAACACCCCACCTCTGTGAAGCACGCTTAGTGCAACAGAAACCAGCTCCTCTTCCAAAATGTCACTGCCACATTGCACCCAGACAAACCCTGCAGAGGCCCCTGGGGCTGAGGAGCCACCCAAGCCACCATGGCGCTCAGAGCTCCTGGCCTGCACTGTCAGCAGGCCTTGCTTCCCAGCAGGTGCAGTGTGGGCTTCGTTCTGCTGTGGTGTGCGTCTGTCTGTGGGTCTGAGGCCTGGATTGGTGGCGGGGATGGACCCACAGTCACCTCTTTGGCAGCCACCAGCACCAGGCCCCGCTGCTGGCCAAAGACAGGTTATTTGTGCAGGCAGGAGGGGATGCTGAAATGCACAGGCAGAGGGAAGAGCTGTTTGTTTTTAATTTGTGCCAAGCCTTCAGAGCCAACTCCCCACTCCATGCGTCTTTCTCAGTTCCCCCTCTGTCCCACCCGCCCTCTCGTTGTCACTGTCGCGGGCTCACAAGGATGATGGATGAAAGGCCTTAAAAGCAGCTGCTTTCACATTTCATCACTGTCACACAGCTCGCTTTCCTCGCTGCCGCTGCCAGGAACGCCCTTGGCATCCCAAGGTGTGCTCTCCCCTCACTGACGATGAGGAGACGATGGAGGGCCTCCGTGATGGCCCGATGGAGATGGGTGCTGCCATAGCTCTGCAGCACACCCAGTGCCTCAAGAAGAGGGATCCATCACTGCCATCTGCTTGCGACACAGCCTTGACCTTCATCATGGGACAAAAGAGTGACTTGAGAGAGGAAGGGGGCTGGGCCTGGAGAATGCTGGAGTTAGGAGGGCCCAGCATCAACACACCACACCTCACCATCACCCAGCCCAAAGCATCCCCTGCATGGTGCTGCTTCACTTTCCACCTCTCCCAATGCACAGTAAGGGTGAGGTGGGATCTGGGCACGTGGATTTTTATATGTTCATTGCTGCTTCTCAGTTTTCCTCTGCTTCCAGTGCAAGCAGGTGAAAATCTCGGCCGCAGCCCCCCAGCTGCAGCTGTGATTGAATGTCTGGGTAGAGGAGGGAAGGGAAAGGGGGAGGAGAAAAGAAATGATTGAATTAAAAAAAAGGCTAAAGTAAAATAAGAATCAGTGTGAAGCAAGGGAAGACCCTGTAAATCAAATGCTGCAAAAGAAGGCAGAGAGCAAACACTTCAGCCAGGTCAGAGCCACCACCGGTTATTTATTCAGATAACATTATTAGTGAGGAGAGACACTCACATCCAATATACACTTCCCAGTCCCGGAGAAATAGGAAAAGGCAGCTGGCTCTGCTCCTATCAGAACTGTTCCAGGTGTTTTCAGCTGGTGTCAGACATGCCACTTGGCATGACAAAGCCAAAACTGGAGAGAAAGAAGTGTCATCATTTTGTTTTTAAAGCACAAAAGGAAAAAAATAAATAAATCATGTCTTCCAATATTAAACGCTTCCCCTGGCAGCCCATGGTGCAGTTGTCATTATTAGCTGATGCAGAAAGAAGGATGGCAGAATGCAGGGCTCCTATTTACCACTGTTAATCAAGCCGTAATTGGTAGTTTAGACATTCTTAAATTATTGCGAGGAACATTTCAAAAGTGTCAAGAGCCCAAGATCCCTCCTCAGAAGTGCTTCTCAAATCCGATTATCAGCGTGTGAGTCGTTTGGATGCTTTTGCAATGTGTTACCTGAGCAGTCCCAGCTGAGCAGGGAGCAGGGCCGCTTGGTGCCCGGTGCCGCAGTGCTGAGCAGCCGCTGTGCCCCGAAGGGTTGGATGAATGCTGCAAAAGGTGCTGGGGGAAGCGCAATCACCTGACTGCATGGGTGAGGAATTAAATTATCCGGAGATTAAGCGTGGTGCCCGGGCTGCGTTATTAGATGGCTCTGGGAACAACCGAGTGGCTCATTGGTGTGTGCTGGGGGGCAGCCGTGAGCCCTTGCACTGCGCTTTCTGAGCACTCTCACCATTGCAAAACCATGCTTTCCACCTTCTGTCGGGAGAAAGACAGAGTGAGCCACAAAAGGAGCATTGAAGATGAACACAAGCAGCATCAGGGCAAGGCAAACATGGAGCTGGGATGCAGCTCGAGCCAGTTACTATAGTTACTCGCATCCCTGCCTGGAGGAGATGCTGCTCTGGTACCCCGAGCACAGGCAGCTGCTGTGGCCTCATCTGGGCGAGGAGAGCACCCCTGCCTCCCCACAGCTGGCAGCCTGGAGTGGTGGTTGCAGCTCCACAGCCTGCTGCCTTTGCGGAGGCTGGGGTTGTGCTGAGGGATGGGCTAAGCTGCAGGAGTGCAAAGAGCATCCAGAGGTTGGAGGCAGACTTGGTGGGGCTGCTTGTAGTGTAGATATGGCTCTGGGATGCTTGTGCGAAAAGAGGGCTTCCCTTGAGATTCCTGTGGTGGGATCAGGTTGGGATTTCCAGGATGACTGCCTGCTCCTAGTCCAGTTGGGAACTGCATTCAGATCTTCTTAGGGCCATGGGAGGAGCTGCTTGAAGGATCCCAAAGGCTGTTTGCCCCTTGCTGTACGGGTTTTCTGTGTGCTCTTGAGGTCCCCAGTCCCAAAGCAAACACCCAAACTCCAGCTATGCTTTGTGCCCACCACTGGGATGTCACAGCTCTCCCACCAGCACCACAGCTAGTGTGCTTAGCTTTTGCTTTTTGCTGCAAAAGCATCCTGTAGAACTCCAAGCCATGAAGTTTGAGAAAGGGAGACTCAACACAGGGGTAGCCAGGGAATCGGCTGGCTGGGGACAGTGGCAGGCAGCCCATCCTCCTGTATGGGGTCAGTGAGGCACACGGCTCCGAGGGCTCTGCACCCTCTGGAAACTCTGGCTGAGAGCTGGGTTTGTAACCATGGCAGCAGCAGCAGCTCCTGCATCACGGCGTGGCTTGGGGACATGAGAAAAAGGAAAAGGACCAAAAAAAGAAAAGAAGGAAAAAAAGTAAAGGGAAAAAATTAGAAATTCTAATAATTCTCTAAGCTTGCCGGCAGATCTGGTGTGCTGAATGCCTCTCACCCAGGCAGGCCCACCCCTGGGCACCAGTTGCAGATGCGATTTCCAGAGGAAGCCAAGCATGTGCTATGGGAAATCAGGTCGGCTGGAGGCGGGGAGGGGGCTCCGCTGGCTGCCATGCTCCTGAAATCCTCATTACACTAATAGGGAGCACAGGGCAGAGGCATGGGTGCCCGCACCCTTGCTGTGCACTTAATAAAGTGCCTGAAGCTCCTCTATGCTTTTTTATTAAAAAAGTGTCAGTGTCTCTGTGAAAGGAAGGGGGGGGACGACTAAATTGCTGTTAAGCGACATGTTGAGACATGAAATCAAGCGGAACGCTACGTTTTTAAATTAGTTTTTGACAGTTCTTTCTCCGGCGCCTTAGCAATCTGCTGCTCCTGGGAGAAACCGTTCCCTCCCTCTGCTATCCCTTGCCTGGGACCTGCCGTGCCCGCTTCCCTGTTGCAGAGGTTGGAGGCTGGACCGGGGAGGTGGGATGGAGACCACTCTGCTTTTGTGGGACCAAGCCTTTGGAGCACTGGGGACAGGAGTGGGGCGTGCTTGGTGCTGTCCTAATGCTGTGTGATTGCTCCTCTCCCTGACGAACCCTGCGATAGCTGTGATGCTGTTGATGGCTCTGCGATGATTCTGAATTTCTTGGCTCTCTGGGATGCCCGCACCAGCATGGTCCATGCACACAGAGCAAATCTGTATTCTTCATGCACTGCAGCAGGGGCTGGTGGCATGGGGTGCTGCTAGGGGTAGGGGTTTAGGTGTGTAGGATATGGTTTGCTTCAGTTTATCTGGGATTTTCACCTGGGGATTTAGTGTGGAAAATCGGCTTCACAAGTTTGCAGAGTGAGCGCTTGGAGCCCTGTTCACTGTCGCAGGGAGGAGAGTTTCCTGCCTGACACCGGCATGCTTCTCCCATCCCTTTCTTCTGTTATGGACTATTAAAAATTAACTAAACCATGTTCGTCATTAACGAGCATTGCCTTTGTTCTCCAGGCTCCCAGTATCCATTTGCGGGGCTTTTGTTATGTATTTTTCAGCACTTTGTCTCTTTAATTGCTCACTTCTCTTTGACATGCCAAGCTGTGGTTTGTAAGTCAGCGGCAGAGAACAGAGGGGCATTTTTATTGCTCCAGACTGGAAGTGAGTGGAAGAAAAGGATCCCCGAGCTCCATATATTGCAGCCAAAGTGGGCCCTGCAGTCTCTGGGTGCCCGTGATGGGTGCTCCTTGCTTACAGGGCAGTCAGCTCCAGAGTCCTTAATCCTTTGAGAAGGAGAGGAATAGGGGTATTTCTGAAGCTGAGACTGCTTTTGCTTCATTCCAGACTATTTCTCCAAGACCTGAGCCCTGAGGGTAGATTTTGAGGTTGGATATAAGGAAAAAGTCTTTTACAGTGAGGGCAGTGAGTCACCGGAACGGGCTGCGCAGGGATGTGGTTGATGCCCTGTCCCTGGAGACTTTCAAGGTGAGGCTGGATCAGGCCCTGGGCAACCTGATCTAGCTGTGGATGTCCCTGTTCACTGGAGGGGAGTTGGACTAGATGTCCTTTAAAGGTCCCTTCCAACTCTAGGGATTCTATGATTCTGTGATGCATGGTGTGGGGCCAGGATGCAGGTGCTGCTGGGTTGGAGGCTTTGAGCTCAGCTTCATTCTGAATGCTGGCAGAAGAAGAATAGCTGGGGGTGCCCTCAAAGCCCTGCCCTCCTGAGGGATATTCTGATGTCACAGAAAACACCCTGACATCAGTCACATAGGCAGCTCGTAGAGCCAACAAAGCACCAGGAGATCTTACTTGCTGATCCAAGAGAGATACAAAGGAGTTCACAGGACAGGGGACCATCACTGGGAGCTGCAGAGATGTACTGGCTTCTTTGGTGATGCAAGCTATCAGCCAAGAGCTCCCCCATTGGAGAGGCACCCCATGGAATAGGCAAGAGAGGCTGCAGACTCTCGTTTGGGGAAAGGGAGTGGGAGGCTGTTTGCAACTGAATCCTGTCCTCAGGCAGCTTGGGCAGAGAAGAAAATTGTTTTCCCTTTGGATATGGACAATTCATAGCACTGAGGTTGGGATGCAGCTCTTTGATCAACAAAACTGGTCTAGATGCCAGGTTGTGGGCTGCTGACTGCAGTTTGGCAAGCCATGCTATGAGAAAGGGCAATGATAAAAGGCTGTTTCTTCTGCCCTGAAACTCCATCCATCACTCCGGTGGCAGGAGGATCTTTGGTCTCCATTGTGTTAGTTTGTCTCCTAAAGTTTTTTATTCTAAAACCAGTAGATCCCTAAAGCACCTATGTCTTAGCAGCACAACAGTCCTTGGGAAGAACTCAAATCCCACAGAAAGCAATATAAATCTTTTCCTTGACTTCAGAAGGCTTTGGATCTATGGAGGTGATCGTCCCTCTGAACTCAGAACTGGTGAAGTTGCACCTCAAGTGCTGTGTTCTGGGCCTCCCACTACAAGAAAGACACGGAGGCCCTGGATCAGGTCCTGAGGAAGGCAGCAAAGTTGTGAGGGGTCTGGAGCACAAGTCCTGTGGGAAGCAGCTGAGGAAGATGGGGTTGTTCAGTCTGAAGAGGAGGCTCAGGGGAGACCTTATTGCTCTCTACAACTACCTGAAAGGAGGTCGTGGTGAGGTGGAGGTCGGCCTCTTCTTCTAGGTAACAGTGATAGGACAAGAAGTAATGGCCTCAAGTTGCACGGAGTGAGGTTCAGATTTGGTATTAGGAAAAACTCTTCAGAAAGGGTGGTGAGGCACTGGCACAGGCTGTCCAGAGAGGTGAGGGAGTCACCATCCCTGGAGGTGTTCAAGAACCATGTGGATGTGGCACTGAGGGACATGGTCAGTGGGCATGGTGGGGATGGGCTGGTGGTTGGATGAGATGATCATAGAGGTCTTTTCCCACTGTAATGATTCTGTGATTCCTCATGGCAGGGTGCAATATCGCCATGAATCAGCAGGCAGAGACTCAGCAGTGGTGGGAATGGCAGGAAGTTTCAGGAAGGGAAAAGCTGGTGTCAGTATTCCCTCTAAGAACTTTAATGGCCAATGTGTTGAAATTTAATAATTAGGGAGCTACTTACACATGTATTATTTTTTTTAATATTCTAACAGCATGATATAGGCCATCCAATAATTAATTGACAAAGTCAAGCCTCACATTCCAGCACATGAGCTGAGGGTGTGGGCTCAGCCTTTGCAGGCAAATGAAGTGAGAAGTAATTGCTTGATGAAGGAAAGGAAGATATTAACATAAGATTTGTCAGGTCCCTCGTAGGAATTCATCGTAGTGGGTCTGGGGCTTCGAATGGGATTTGCGCTGCTAATTCATCACTAATTAACACTATAAATTGGCCCTGGCGTGAGGGGAAGAAGGGAGCTGGGCCGACTGGAGACTTCAAAGGGAGCAAGGAGGAGGGGGAGAGAGGAAACTTGGGCATGTAGGGTGGATTCAGAGGGAATGAGGAAGCAGAAGGTGACTTGGGGCTGAACATCTCCTGCATGTGTTTTGTGCTGTGGGGCATGGCCAGCAGTGCTGACACCCAGAAGGGCGATCCCAGTGGGAATGGGAACTCAGGTCCCAGCGCTGTTCCTAGCTGCCTCCAGTCTCTTTCCTCCCGATGTGCAGATGTTACGATGGCTCTGGCTGGGTGAGATGAGCCATTCAGGCGGGTTATGGTCCTCTGCAGCCCCAGACTCGCATCTGGTGCTGCCATGAAGGTGACCGGTGCCCCCGATATGCAGGCTGAGTATGAAGTGCCATTGTAATAGGTGACAAATCCTCCCAGCAGCCACTTGGAAGTGGCAGCTGCACGCACAGTAAGAAGTGGTACGTCAAAGTTGTCCCCATAAGTTAAGACTGCCTCAGTAATACATCATCACCAAGTGGAGCTTTCTGACCTATCAGATTCAGGGATTTGAAACCTGGCACATACTGTTCCCCTTACGTACTTGGATCCCGTGGCTGTTAGAGGAGTGACACTTTCTCTATGGGCTTTTTCCTTTTATTTTCTTTTATACTTTTTTCTTTCATGAGACAGTTCAAAAGTCTGCTTCGGCATAATAAAAACAATAAAACCTTGAGAAGCGTTCCCGAGAGGAAAACTTCTTTCTTCCCTGCTCCCCGTTTATTCGCAGAGTAACAGATTAGCAGTGTTTAGGGATGGAAAGGATCACTGAGTTAATCGATAGATTAAAAAAGATCACAGGCATTAGTGCCAGGCTTTGATTTCTGTGCTGCGGCTGCATTTATGTGGCTGCCTTCCCACCTGCAGTGTGTTACAGCACTCAGAGTGCCTCTGTGTTACCTCAGCCTGACTTGTGCTCTGCTCTGATCCTCTTCACATACTTCTTTGCTACCCCTTATCTCCTTGGTTGTTCCTGGATTGGATGTAATGGCACAGACAGGTTTGGAGCACTGGAACCAGCTGCTGGAGTCGGAGGCAGGGAGTGCTGCGGGAAGGGACGCGCCGAGCTGTATCCCTGTGCCTCATGTAGGTATGGCACAAAGCACTGGAGTCCTGGCTTGGGTCTGAGGTCTGCCTGTGTCACTGCACAGATAACAAGTGCGCAATATTGAGGCTGATGACAGATTTACTGCAGGATGGGGAAAAGCTCTGCAGCAGACGAAGAAATAGATAACAACAACAGGAATAATAATAATAAAAATAAGTTATTTTCTCAGAAAGTCATCTCCAAAGGTCCCCTGAACTTGTGTAATTTTTTTACTGCCTTGCTGTGTCTAGATATGTGGGTGGATGGATTAGGATGCTGCAGCAGGACAGGCTACGAACAGGAAGGAAGACACTGACTAATAACAGTGTTTCGTTGACGGAGCTCATTCCAGAAGCTGTGCTGCAGTTTCAAGGGAAGGAGTTACCCTTGAGGGAATACAGCAAGTTTATAAAGTCTCAGGAGGTAAAGCCTCCTGTCTCAGAGATGCATTTGGGTTGCAGCCAGGAACCCCGTGGAAAGCATCACCGGACGCTTTGGGTTATCTGTGGATTGTATGCACAAATATGCCCCTTCCTCATGTCTTATTCACTGAGAAGGAAAATTTGGGTGGCAGCTGCTTTTGTGATCTCTGGACTTCTCAAGTCAGGAAAACACAGGAAAACTTCACTGGTGAAAGCCACCAGTCCATTCTCTTTCTTCCTCTACGAGTCTTTGGGTCTGGTACAGACGGCTGGCGATTTCTGCCCCAGCTTTATATTAATTGGCATTGCGCTTCTCTACTCTATTGCTATCTGTCCAGATGGGAAGATGAAAAATCCCTCAGTGAGGTTACCAGCTCCAAAGGTCTATCTCTGGAAAATCGGTCTTCGTGATGTCCTCTTGATCACTGCTGGTCCAGCAGAATGCCTCCTCAAGACTTAATTTTATGCTGATCAACAAAGCTTCTTGAAGTCAGATTTTCTTGTTGGGCTTCAGGGTGAGCTGGGACTCTTAGCAGGCTTTGGGCATGAGGGAAGGTGTATTTGCAATTTTACTTTAGACTTGCAGCTCCCTGAGAAGCCCCAGTGAGCTGCAAGCAAAAGCAATACATTAGAGTATTGCAAGGAAAAGCAATTCATTAGTTTAGTACAAGCAGTAATATTTCCCTGTAATAGCTAGCTCCAGCGACTCTAATAGCTTTCTCCTGACTTTCTGCTGAAAGAATGACTCTTAGATTGAACAACAGAGGTGTATCTGTGGGTAAGGGTGTTCCCAACACCAGCGGCTGCTGTGAGCTTCATGAGGACACTCCCACATGTATCTTCCAACTGGAAATCTGCAAACAAGATGACCCCAAAACATCCTCCTCAGTGACATTGAAATGCAGCCTCACAGCTTCATAAATCAAACTGCAGTAAGAAAGCAAGAGGGGGATGCAGAACTGAAACTGGGAGGTTTAGCCAATGGAAGGACCACCTTAGGCCTTTGCATGGGTGTCAGGTCTGTCCAGTTTGTAGGAGTAAGGGATGTCCTGGCTGTGTTTGATAGCAGGATGATGGATGGCTGAGGAAAGGCTAAGACAGGCAGATCTACAGCTGAGCAAATAGGACTGAATGCGCCATATATCTCATGCGATTCAACCTCTTTTCCTCCTGGGGAGAATGGCAGCACTCCACCATTTCACCGAATCCACTTCGCATTCAGAATAATGGGAGTGGTTTGGAAAACTGAGAGATAAGCACATTTATTATAAGTGACAGCAAAAGGATCAACCACAAGGGTCTGATCTGCCATGGTTTGTGGCCAGGCTCCAGCATTCCCCCAGAACTTCTCCCACTGCGCTCAGGGGAGCATAGCACTGCCAGGTCATGTTAAGTACCTGCCTTGCAGCAAATGCTTTCTGCTTAGAAAACTGCCTGCCAGCCGGGAGGGCTCCCTTCTGCCTTCCTCATGGGGACTAGTGCCTTCTCCTAGCACCAGTGGTGAGAATGGGGCAGGGGCTGGAACCCTCCCCCTTGTGAGCACTTTGCTCTTCCTTCATTTGGCCAGATTTAAAAGGAAATCCAATGCTCGTTTACAAGCTCCCATCCCATTAATGCACGGGTTCATAAAGCAGCAAACAAAGGCTAATCAATATGCTGAGTGCGGGGGAGAAGGAGCCTGAAAACATTCACTAATCAGGGGGACGCTGACAGCCTGGTGGCTAAGGAGGGTCCCTCTGCGATGGGGAGCGGGCTCAGGGAGAGTTGGGCACCTTTCATCTCTGGTTGCCCATAACGCCAGTAATGAGCCCACCGCTCCCCTCGCTCCTGGGTGTGGGTGAGGAGGAGGAGGCAGGCGGAGCTGCCGCTAATGGTGACTTGCCACCGGGATCAATAGACGGCGAGCAAATTAGCTGGGCTCCCGTGGGAGGGGATTCGTCGATGAGAAGGGTGGTGGGGAGTGACACCTAATGGGATAGCTGTGCAGCCTCGCAAATACCAGTGTATAATGAACACCCCAGGGACCGGCAGGAGGGGCGTCCCGGCTGCCTGGGATGCTGCCTTCCTCACCTAATCCTCCCATTAGCATACACTCGGCTTTGATTTTCTCTCCTAATGAGCTCTCTCTCTCCCTCTCTCCCTCTGCGAAGTGCTGCTCCCCCACAAACCCCTCCTGTGGATGGCTCTGGGAGGAAGGAAAGATCTCAAGGCCCAAGGCCACTTTGATGGGGTCCTTCTTGGCCAGGGGGAGGGGGATGCTTCTCTGGGTGATGGAGCTCTCTATGCACACTCCTCTCCCTGCCAAGCCATCAAGTTGGCCAATTTTTGATTTCTGGCCAGCACTTCCAGAAACTGAGGTGGCCTCAGTGTCCCTGGCCAGCACCTGATGCAGGACTTTGGTAGCCCTATGGGCATGGGACAGCCATGAGGCTGGGGTTACGGAGCAAGTGTTTCCTGTAGGAATGGATGCAGCATGTCTGTGTTGTTACTTGACCACAAGATACTCCAGCTACAAAATTAAGGTAACAACCCTCAGCTGAGAGCTTAGGGCACTTCCTGTCTGCAGTCTTCGTCTGCAAATGGTGAGCCTGGCCCTGTGAATGTTAGTCCCAGGCTTCTGTATCTGAGCCAGCAGAGCAGGAAGGAGAGGGATGAAGAGTGATCGCTTGCTGGACCAAGCCTGACTTGGAAAGGGCAAGCTCTGGTACCTGCTGGTGGCATTTTGAACAGGAAATTTGTGTGCAGGCAGTGATTTTAACAGTTGGACCAGATCGCATTATCTTCATGGTAACGTTCAGCAGGCCTGGCAGAAATGTGGATGGATAGGAAGGGCAGCAGTGGGGGAAAGCAGCTGGCTAAGTGAGTCTTGAGCACATGCAAAGACCAGAATGATCCCACTGGAGTGTGAATGATGTCTGTATTTAGTCACTTCCCTTTGCTGCAGATTTCAAGGTGCAGCACTGCAAGGCATCAGCTATCTGCTGAGACAGCCAGGGACTGGATTTCCCAGGGCAGCTGGTGAAAGGCAAGAGCTTCAGGCTCCTGGAAGCCACCACCAGCCTCTTTGCAGGGTGGATGTTATATTTGGACAATGATGGAGAGCACCAAGGACACCTTCTTGCTGCTGGGAGCTGCCCAAAGCAGATCACTGTAAGCATCTGAGTCCAGTGAGTTTTGGGGAGGACACCCAAACACATGGGAACCTTGTTGGAGGTGCATCTCTGAGCACCTGGAGGTGGGCATTTGTGCTTCCTGCTGTGGTTACAGGTGGAGGAGCAACGGGATGGAGGCAGCCAGCCTTCGCTCCGGCCTCCCTCTTCCCATGAGCAGGTGATCTCAAAGTGCAGGGCAATCTCCTGGCCGTGCTCCCCATGTTGCCGTGGCGGGGAAAAGTTTTCACTGTACTGGGAAGTGCTGCTCGCCTCAGCTGCCTGACAACTCGTGCCCTGGGGGGCTCATTTGGTGCAGAGCCAACAGCGAGTTCAAATCACATTTAATTTTGCCTGCACACACAAAGGAGAAAATCCCATTGTTTCTGCTGCTAGCTGCTTGACTGGCTGCCCAAACAAACAGGCAAGATAAAGTGACCCTGGGCATCTCTGCTGAGCCGTGGCCAAGGCTTGATTGAGCAAATGAACCTTCAGACAGAGAACAGAAAAGGCCAGGGATTTGCTCTGTGTTGGCCATCCTCCCTCCAAATGCTGCTGGAATCTGAGGGAGCGGGTGCTTGGACATCTTTCCCATTGAGCAAGGCCCTACGGGGGAGCAGGTGTTCCCAGGCACCCTCCTGTGGTAGGCTGGGCATGTAGGCAGAGAATTGGGAGGAGGAAGGGAGTCCACATTCAGGGGGCCAGAGCACGGACGAGTTGGCATCTTCCTGGCAGGAATGAGAAGGGCTTCTCTGTGGGTGGCTCCTCTTGTCCAGCCTCTGGGACTACGGCTTGTCCACCTGCCCCCTCCTCTGGTTATGGCGGAGATGGCAAAGTCCTCGTGTGGGTGGGCATGGTGAGGAGGATATGCTCAGACTATGCTGTTATCAGCATACAAACAATCCTTCCATCGTAGAATCATAGAATCATTATGGTTGGAAAGACCACTAAGGTCATCTAGTCCAACCACCTGTCCATGCCTGACCGCCTTAGACTACATCCCTCAGTGCTACATCCACACTGTTCTTGAGCACTTCCCTGGGCAGCATCACTTCCAATGCATCACTGCTCCTTCTGAGAAGAATTTTTTCCTAATATCCATCCTGAACCTATTTCACTCCCTATCTCTCCTCACCATCTCTGCTGATCTCCTCCTTCCTTCCTTGTCCTCTCTTCTGCCTCTCCCCATCATTTGATCTCATCCTCTCTCTGCTGCTGCAGGGCTGTGCTTTAGAGCAGCCTATTGAAGCGACTTGCTGGAGGAGCCCTTAGCTGGAAGCAGAGTGGAGGCCTGTGATGCTGAAAACAAAAGGAGCTGTGGTGGAGGGCGGTGAGGGAAAAGCTGTCCTGTGCTGAGCAGCACCGTAGAACAGTCAGCCACCCTGCCACAGCCATTTGTGAAATGAGTTCTGGCAGTTCCATTTCATTGTACAAAGCCTCTAGCAAACACCCAATGCGTGCCTTCAGGTCCTCTTGCTCTTTCAGTGGCATCTGAGGCTATGCTTTGCCTTTGCTTGGGCAGTGAGGCTGGATCCTGAGAGGGTATCCCGATGCCCACAGTATAATTGATGACACAGTGATGCTGTACATGTAAATTGATATAGATAAGTGCTTAATATTAAAGAAGGCAGCATCATATCAATTTTCACCTAAGTGCTTTGAGATCCTCAAGTAGAACATTTGATATAAATGCAAAATAATTATTATTTTGCAACAATTATTCATTTCCTTTTATTATACTCACACGCACCAAGGAGTACATTCCCATTGCCAAGCATTTGTGAATAATCTCTGGAGAGCGGTTTGTCTGATGTGTTTATTCAGTGTAAATAAGTTAAATGTTGGGGCATGAATGGTTCTCCTAATTGAATTTATTCTTGTAAATTTAATGTCATTCTAGCCAAATGTGCCATCAAAAATGTGCATTATTTCGTTCATCTGCATGGTCACCATTGAAATTCAGAGAACACGTCTGAAATCCTAGTGCATGGCTGGAGGAAATGGTCTTTCCAGCAACCCAGGGAAATACGGTGTGGAATTTCAATACTTGTGTATCCCGAATGAGTACATGGGTTCCTTTAATAGAAGGATCACTGACTTCCATTGTAAGGCCGGAGGATGCCCACCGTTTGAGAAAGTACAATTTCTTAATCGTTCCTAGTTCTCCCTTCACGGCTCACGGTCCCTGTGCTTGTTCTCTGCTCAGAGAGGATTTCTAAAGTGAGGAGGAAGGGACCGAGGAAAATCTGTAGGTTTTTCTGTAACTGTGCTTCATGTACGTGGTAAGAATGACATGCAGGCAAAACTCCGCACTACTCAGGAGTATTTTGTTCTAATTCAAGCTGTTTTGTAGCCCTTATGGAGACTTGACAGTAACGAATGAGCTGTTTGTGAGGACACTATTAAGCGACTTGGAAGTCCTGAGTGCAGGAGTGTCTTTTCATCTCAGTACTTGGAGGGTCTGTTAGGTTTCTTGAAGCACTTCATCCGTGCCTCAGGCCACAGCAGGCTGTATATCTGCCACAAACCCGCTGTGATCTTCTGAGCCTGTTGCACGGAAGTTCAGTGGGATGGCTGGGAGGTGAAGGAAGCTCACATGAAGGAAAACGAAGCAAAGCACAGCACATCATTGTGTCACCGCCCATGTTCTGAGCAGGGGACACAGTTCTGGTTTCTCCAGCTCAAGTGCATTTTATACAGTAGAGCTGAACTGGCTCCGAGCAGGGCGGCAAGGATGGCCAGAGGTGTGGGGTGGCTTGAGTTCGGGAAATGATTGATAGAAGCTGTACTCCCCTGCCTAGAAGAGACAGGTGAGGAGAGGAATTTATGAAATCATGAGTGCTGTGGAGCAGGAGAACAAGGAATGACTCTTCTTTCCTGGCATTGGGACTGAGGGTTCTGAGGAGAGCAGAGGAGGTGGCTCCACACTCAGGGACATTGCTGAGCTGTGAAAGCCTGTGGCACCTGAATGCAACCAGACAGCCCTGGGAAGGAAAACTCCATTGCTCCATTGTGAAGCATGAAGCACGGGAATGCCATGTGCAACACAGGACATCTCTCAGGCAAATGTGGCTGGGAGAGTAATCTGAGGGAATCCCTCAATGTGCCTGCCCTGTTCTATGCTGCTATTTGGAGGCAGGCAGTTCAAATAGATGAGCCTTTGGTCTTACTCTTTGTGGCCATTACTGCACGTTCATGTCCACTGCTCAAAATACATCCTTTGGCAGTCAGTTCAGCTTTAGGAACACTAAACTTTACGGAGTTCTGTAACTATTAACTGCTTTATCTTCATGCCATTAAGTATCATTTGGTCCCTAGTATGGGTTTCACAAAACCTAGATGAGCCAAGTGGGAGAAATAATTGCAGCCCATATGCCTGAAATCATCCATCCCACAAAGGACTGCAATTCAGCTCGTGAGCTGTAATCACATCAATTAACCTTTGTTCCATTTAACATTAGGAGGGCCATAGAATAACAGTGTTCATAATTAACCTTCTGAAAAGGGATGCATCCAAAACAAAGAGAGATCCCAGTGTCTCCCAGGCCTGTGCAAAAGCAAGGCCAGAAGTGAGGGTTATTAAGCAAAAGGAGTCAGGGATTAATGTCCCCTGAGCCCTGCTGCTGCATTGCGAGGGGAAGGGCTGCTGGGACCCCCTTGGGGTAAAGAGCCATCCCAGTGGGTGCAATGCCAGGGAAAGGAGGGACCCAGAACAGGGTCTTAGGGTCTGTGTGGGGGTGAACAAAGGAAGCTCCCTCTCCAGGAAGGCTGTTTGTATGGCACCCAAGTCCCTCTGAATAGCCATGGGCTGCGTGGGAGGGAGTATCTGCTGCCCTGTCAGAGGGTTGGGGCTGGCCTCAGGGAGAGAAAAACGTGCAGCAGTTGTTTAGGAGGAAAAAAATGGAGAAGATTCACTGAGCAGCACTGGGAAAGTAATTGAGCTAAACTGAACATAATTGGAAAATAATCATGGTGAGCAGCAGTTTAACACATTTTATTGTAATTTGACCAGAAGTTGCTTTATGAGTTTGTGTTTGGCTCCACCTCGGGACTTGTGGTGCATTGTCTATACAATAGACAAAACACTTTTTCTGCAGCTGGGAGTGAAGCCAGAAGCAGATCCCCCTCCCTCACCCTCACTGCCACCTTTGTCTCTGTGCGCAGCACTGGGGCAGAGGGTTGAGGCCTCCAGTTCCCCCATTGATGTCTCAGAAGAATGGTGGCACTGCAGCAGGAGGAGGTGGCTGCTGGCGGGGGGGCTGGGGCCGGGAGAACCCACTGGTGCTGAACGTTAGACAGCGGTGTTTTCTGTCCATGTTCCCCCTGTGTTGTTCTGCTCCAAAGCTGCTTATGCAAAGCGTTCGATAAATACCCCCTGAAACGTGGAAGAGATGAACAAGGTAATGTGAAGAATAATGAAATGTCCCTCAGCCTCCGGGGAAACAGTATTGACCAGCCATGGAGAGAGCTCGTAATGAGGCCCACTTTACCCAGAGAGAACAGTAATAGCCTTCCCTTCCGCAGCCCTCCCTTACCTCCCCCGTAAATTGTGTTTGCTCAAGAAAATGATTAGTTCAGGAAAGGAGCGAGGCAGCGAGCGCTGACTGGAGGAGCAGTGTGGAGGGAAGGAGAAGGCCCGCAGGGACAGTCACAGGCCAGATGAGGCTCCCCAGGGTCGGGTGCTGTTTCAGACAAGATCTGCTATGACAAAATGCCCCTCTGGGTCCTGCTGGCCCACGATGACTGGGAAGGAGACTTTGGGATTGCAGGAGCCAGAGATGGCAGCAGAGTGGATCCTGTGTCCCATGAGTGCAGCCCCCATCCCAAACGTGCTTGTCACTTGTCTCACCCAAACCGTTCCATTCACACCTCAGTTCTTTGCACTGACAGTGAGATCTCTGCCAGTCCCACTCTGACAGTTATCCCAGCTCCTGGGTGGTCCCCTTGCCCCCTCAGCCTTGCTGTGCTGCAGAAGGCCCTCATGGTATGTCTGGACTCAGTACACTTGCCTGGTGGGTTTAGCACTCCCTCTTTGGCCCATATATTTAGTACTGTCTTCTGGGGGGACACCTGAAGTAGTGGCTGTGTACCCATTCCTTCATCTGCAGAGCATCCAGCAGAGATTATAGCACCAAGAGGAGCATAATGCAGCCTGCTCAGCAGCCTCTTCTGCACCACAGTGCCTCTCATTTCAGCATCATGGAGATTTCTAGAGCTGCTCGTTTGGTTTTAACCGTGCTATCTGTATATTTAATATAAACAGGCATTACCCTGTTTATATTAACCTTGATAGCACTATTCCTGCATCTTCCATTCCTTGTCCCTTTGTTATCCGGGGTAGTAACAGGTCACTTTGCCTTACTGTTCTTCCTATTTACACCTCTGTCTTTTGCTGTCAGAACTTCCTTTGCCTACTCCCTCCTTAAGCACCATCCCATTTGGAATGGGATGCAATTAGATGCAATTCCCTTTCCTTTGGTCCAATGGACAAAGTGCCAGAACATCTCAAATTGAGCTGGGGCTCTGGTCTCATGGCCAGCAATGTCGCTGCAATCCAGGCTCCTCAGCATGTGTTTGTATGATGTGGCTCATGTTCACACAGTTCAAACAGTGACTTTGTGAACTTTGGAGTTATCCAAGTCCTTAAGCTGTTGCATTTGAGCACCCACATGCTGCATAGCATGTTTGGAAGATGGAAGAGGAATAAGGGTTTCTGTTTATTGAAATTCACCCTGAACACCAGGACACAGACCCAAGTTCTAAGATATTGTGTTATACCTTCCTAGCTGCTTGCCACCCAATATCCAAGGCAAAAAAATGATTGCATAAGCAGGTAAAACAGGCCACTTGAAACTGCCTCATTCATTGAAATCTGTGAAGACTCAACACTCCTCAACAACATCAAACTGGAAAAGAAAAGAGTGTAATAGAGCTGGGGAGAGTTTCCTGGACAATGTTGCCATGTTGATGCCATGGAGATAGCATTTCCCATGCCCACAGCTCCCAGCATTCGCCTTTCTGGTTTCCCAGAAATGAGCAACACCAGCCCTTTCAGATCCTCTGCTGCGAAGTATTTGCCTAGCTGTTCTTTCTGGCAGGAGCTTTAAAGGCCAAGTGGGACAACTGGGAACTCTTGAACCCTGACAGCTTGGGATGCCCAAGCGGTTCCGACTGTAGATGGAACTCTTGGGACTTTTAGGGTCTCTGTATTTTAGCAGAGGGCTTGATACCATGGAAAAGCTATCAGAAACTCCCCAAGACGTGGCAGAAAACTTGAAGTCCTGAGAGACTTGATTAGGATTCATTTGCTTCTCATATTCTTCAAATGGATGAGGGTAGACTGTGCACCCCGTGGCTAGGAGAAGTGGAGGAGAGGAGAAATGAAAGAACTTTGTCAGAGACGGATTCATGAAGATTATCCACTATTTTGGATGCTTTGAGAAAAAAGCTTAGAAGAGAAAAGCTAAAGCCTGAAAATTGAATGACGTTTTGGATAGGACCAAAAGCTGAAAATCAATTTCCCATCCCACTGAGTAACATCCTTTCAAACTCCTCACTGACCCTGACTGGAGTCGGATGTCTTGCTGTCCGTCTGTCCTTCCTAATTAAGGGGAGAAAGTTGTTTTCAGTAGACCTTGATATGGAGTTTCATGGGTCACAAGCAGTAACACTAGTTCATGCCCTAGCTTCTCCGGCAATCCCAGACAGGAACACTGAGTGTTAAATGCAGCAGCTCTTTGGAGACTGGATATTTACCAGACTGACATTATCTACTGGAGTTCCCCATATGATTTTCCCCATAAAAACAAGAAAACAAACAAATATCCCAGCAGAAATAATTTTCTGCGGTCTCAACAATTAGGATAAAATCTTTGTTTTTAGACACCTTTCTCCCCCATGCTTCAGGTTAAGCTCATTACTTTCCGCAGCTAATTAGCATGCAGCCCGCAGGTTACACAGCATCAGCTAAATATAAACCATCCTTTTATTTTTTCCTTTTGTTTGAGGACTGTTGACAGAGCTTTTTATTCACATGAAAGGTAGAGGATTAGCCATGTGAGGTTCATCTCTCAAGTCTGTCTGCTGTCATCAGAGGAAGGTGGGTCTTATCCATTAACCAGGCACACGTCCAAGGCAATGCACTGGACAAAGCTTTGCACAGGACGACGTCAGGGCCAGACTCAGGGGACTGAGATCCTAGGCTCTGATTTGGCCACAGTCTAAGCGCTGAGTACAAGAACTCGGCTCGTGTCAGTCCTGGCATTTCTTCTCTGCTGTTGGCTGTCTGGAGAAGTTACCTCCCTTCAATGTGCTTTGTGTTCTCTATGTGGTCCTCAGAGAACAATCCTGCTTGGGAAGTGGAGTGGCTGAGGTCTGTGGTTAGGGGGACCGTGGGAGGATTTGGTCCCAGTCATCAACTTTTAGGTATAACCAGTTTATGCTTGTAAATTCCTCTGAGATTTCCTAATAAACGAACTTCCAGCAGACGTGGGGGCAATGATACGTGTCCTCTCCATGTGCTTTCCAGGCTTCTACTAACAGAGTTGGCCTCTGTATCTGGCTTGCCTGCCAGTTTGTAACGCTTTAGGAGTGATGACATTCCAGGCTGAGGAAGAATGAACACAGCCTCTATGTTAATTTCTCATCATTTGGTGCCCCCTGTGTCCTTTTTATACCCACTAGGAGGACAGGGTGACATTAAGGGAGCCTCTGACTGCATTTCAAAGCCTAAGGGACCCCATCTTGGCTGAACTGTAGCTGACATTTCACCCACCCTGGGCTTTAATGCACAGCAAAGACCCTCTGGGCATGATACACAACTGTTTTATAGAGCACTGAAACAGAGCTTTCTCCAGCTGGGATAATAAAGGAGGGGATTTTTTTTTGATGGCCCCTGTTGGAACACATTCTGAAACCCTTTGTGAGAGGCTTTACAGAGTGTCTTTAAAATGAATTCAAATGGAGTGAAAATTGGCAGAAACTGAAGCAAAGAAGAAGGTAGGGGTGTGTGGAGAACCTCCAGACGAAGGAACCATCCCTGGAGCACAAAGAAAGCTGTCTGCAGCATTCAATTTCCTTTGTCCTCCCAACTTGTAAGGCAGGTGGCAGAGCTGTGCTTCCCAGTGAGCGCAGAAGCCTCCTTGGTAAGGTCTCTTCCACGTGTTCAAGTCTTCTCCAAAAGGAAGAAATAAAAGCTGGTCTGGAAATGAAGTACAAGAGTGACTGAGCCTGCCTTAGCCTTGGGAGAGGGAGGAATTAAGGGAATATTGTTTGGGGATCTTTGTGCTATATCAGCAAAGCCTTCTGGTTCAGTACAGGTCTGGTGTCATCTCTGGGCTTTCCAACAGCAGCACAATGTCACTTTTATGAAACCCAAAATAGAATGAAGCTAGAAAGCTTATAGCTTCACTGCCAGCCTGACTCTGCTTAAACCTGTTCTCATTGCTGCACTAGAGCCATTAGTTTCCAAACCTTGATTCCTCTGTGCCTGCTCCAAAGTTGATCCATATGTTAACTGTGCAAGCTGGGGTATTCAGAGCTGGAAATATGCCTCAGGCTGTTTTAATGTTTCAACTAAAGTGGGCCATTCATTTCTGAAGAGAAGATTAGGGGAAGAATAAACACCACTGTTTTGACCACACAGAACAAAATTCTGACAGATGAGTGTCTGGAAAGTGCAAGCTTATGTGTTGGAGAGAGGATTCAATTTTTGTAAAATACCACCCTGCTTAGCTAAAGCTGCCCCACTGAAAAAATGTGCACTTCTGAGCACTCCCCAGCCCATGTATATTCCGTAGAGACCATCTGCAACTGGACTGCTCTGTGATCCCATGGCTCCTGCAGTCCAGTCTGGTGTTGCTTCCAGCATCTACGGAGGAAGTTTTGAGCAGCTCTTACAGTGCCATATCATGATGGAGTTTTCAGCCCACAGAGCACTGTGCTGCACTGTC
This sequence comes from Numida meleagris, assembly GCF_002078875.1. Lineage (NCBI taxonomy): Eukaryota > Metazoa > Chordata > Aves > Galliformes > Numididae > Numida > Numida meleagris. The sequence continues at coordinate 30,121,170 of NC_034411.1, read as the reverse complement.
GCTAAAAGATCTCTGCCCTCTGCGGGAGGTTGCTCCCTCTCTGAGAGCTGCACATAGGGAAGGGTGTGAAAGAGCTCTTTGGTGTCAGCAGACAGGCTGTGTGAGGTAGCAACTCATTTTTCCTCTTCTGAGGAACAAGCCTTATTTGTGCTATCCCTTATACCCAGATGGACTGGTGATTTGGACACATAAAATCTCATGTAAACCCTGAAAAATCAGACTTTAAGATCATTGCAAACCCAGCTTGCCAAATTAATGAGGATTTTGAATAAATTTGGCTTTGTTTCTGTCCCTCAGTTCCTCAGTTATGAAGATAATAAAAACACCTAATTCAGCTGGGAAGCTGCTGATGAACAATTCATTAATACCTGTGGCACTCGAATGCTATCATGAGCAGAGCTTAGAAAAGGCTTTGAGGAAACCCATCTGGGTTTAGCTGAAACACAGCAAATAAGATATGGAGCTGCACTTGGAAAGATGTGGATAAAACAGAATCGTGTTGAACACCTTCCATCTTGTGTGCTGAATGACACCCAAAATGTCACCAGGGAAGAAATCGGAGAATGGAATCTACGATGAGCAGAAGGATCCAACCAAGCTCAGAGACAATGTCACCATGCTGCAGGCCTCCCTGGGCACCCATACCCTGGGTGTTAGACTATGAGCAGTCTGCTTGCACTGCTGTTCTGAATGCAACTTGCTCCTGAGGGGAAGAGTAGTATGTGTCAAATATTAAGTAGCATATATCCATTTGGAACTCCTGAGAAATTTCAGCTTGGGTGTAAAAACAGTTAACTGCCAAGTATGATCTGCAAAACGGTAGTCACAACAGAGTGGATTATATGTGTGTGCACAAAGAGGCAAAGCTATCCCCAGAGTTCTGCTCCTCACATGGGCTCCTTCCTTCTGTTTCTTATCCCCCATAGGCTGTTTTCTCAGCCCCCAAAACTCTTTGCCTTTGCCCTGGTGAGTTATTGAATGCTTTAACTTCAAATATTATTACATCAAAAGGGACAGGAGTTTCAGATACACAGAAAGAGAAGAATGGTTTGATTAGTACAGGGTGGTTCTACTATCATAGAATCATAGAATTATTTGAGTTAGAAGGGATCCCTAGAGGGCATCTGGTCCAACTCCCTTGCAATGAATAGGGACACCTACAGCTGCATCAGGTGCTCAGAGCCCTGTCCAGCCTGACCTTGAGTGTCTCCAGGGATGGGGCTTCCACCACCTCTTGGGACAACCACCCTCACTTCTCCAGCTGCTGGGCAGTTCAAAGTATCTGACATACTTCTTCGTAGGGCACAGAGGTAATATGAGCTCCCTCTGTCCCATAGAAGTGTTAAATATATCGAAGAGATCAAAGTGATCACAGTGGTAGGAATAATCCATTGGGAGGGTTGGATGGAGGTAATCCACATCCTTTGGTAATCTAAGTGTCAGAAGCCAAGGAAATCCAGCTTCTCACTTGATGGATCGCCAGAAGCAGACATATAACACAGATATAACACTGGAAGCAGGACAGAGGTCTACAGCAATGCCTTCCACCTCCATGGAGGATGGGAACAGGCTCGGGAATGATCAGCCCTGCAGCTTCAGCCAGCTGCTGGCCGTGGGCTTCATCTCCTTCCACAGGGTGTTTGGATGGATAATGGCACACTGCCACCAGGCATGGGGAAAGATGCTGCAACTCCTTCCCTGCCGCGCTCCCCTCTTGCCTTGCAGCTGAATCTGGCCCTCTGGAGGGAGGGGAGAGGGGCCTACATGCCAGCAGGCAGGGCCAGGTGATAGCAGCCTGTTTGTAACCCTTGATAAATGCCACAGTGCAGCCAGCGTGAAATGAAGAAATATTGCTCCTGGTAAATATTTATTTTATATCAGAAATTAGCATACCAAATGTAATTAAAAACAACTTTATGCGCCCATTCTAACCCCCCCCCCCACCCCAGTCTGTCAAATGACATCTTGGAATAACGAGTCATAAAGAATGTGGCCTAATTAGCAAGCATCCCAGCCTACTGTTGCCTTTTGATAATTACCCTGCAATGAGCATCTGAAATTGGGATTTCATTCCCCCTCTGCCCTCCTCCAGCTCCATCCCTGAGCTGCTCGGGAACGGCCAGCACGCAGCGAGCCTGCTGCCTCTGTGCATCAGGGTGGTGTGAGATAAAACACTGCTGTAAAGAGGGCTTCCAAAGCCTGCAATCAGTTAGAAATGACCCCTCACTGACAAAAAAAAAAAAAAAAAGAAAAACCAGATGGTGCCTTGTGAGAGTCTTTCTCTCTTTGTAGCTTGAGTGAAAGCAGTGCTGCATTCTCTATCCTCATGCAGACTACCCCCATGAGCTGGGGGAACCGAGATTTAGGGCAATAAGAGGCACCTTTTCTCATCCTCAGGTCTAGGACTATCCCTGTGTGAAGCTGCTGCCCTGAGTCATCCTTGCAGGTCCCTCCCTGCCACCACGAAGCCACCAGCTCATCACCCACCTTGGATACCTCCCACCCCAATGAGCTCCTGCTCTCTCACCCACAGCAAGAGGATGGGGTGCTCGGAGGGCTTGGTTTGTCTGGCTTGGTTTAGACATTGACTTCAGCATGAGACAAATTACGTCACGGAAGAGGCTGTTTTGTTCACTGACTAAGCAGAGACCCTAGGGTGACTTACTCAGACAGAGAAAAAAAAGTAGTGAAATGAATCCCATTCTGAGACCTTGCTTTCCCACAAATATGGGCTAACAAAGACAAAGCAGAGGCGAGGGGCAGCTAGTATTAAGGAACAACAGAATTAGCTGTAATGGGAAGTATTTCCCAAGAGGCCCTTCAAAATGAAGCTTTTCATCAGCACATGAGAGAGGCATTGGCTTTGTCTGGCTGTGTCTGGAATGCTTCAGTGAGAGGCAGGAGGGGAAGAAGAGCTGAGGTTTTGGAGAGTGCACCAGAAGGAAACGTCACACTCTCCGAGTTCCACGGAAATCCAGAAGTGATGCTGAGGGACCCAGGGATGGCTCCCGGTAGCCTCTGTCTGGGTGCAAGTGGTGCTGCTGATTTTATGGAGAGCTTCTCCTCTGTTTTGTAGAGGGCAGGGAGGATCTCCATGCTGACATCACAAATGCAGCAGCCCCAGGCACTGGTTTCCTAATTGCTGTGCATGGCTGAGTCCTCCTGGGGATCGACCAACGAGGGCTACTGAAGATAAAGGAGGTTGGCATTGCGTTTAAGTCATTAGAGAGCTCCTTGGGGAGCTGTAGGGACGGAGGGGGAGAAGGAGGGTGAGGCAGCAGGAGAGGTGGGAGCGAGGAGGAAAGGAGGGGTTGAAGGAAGGTGTGAGCAAAACGGGATGGAAATAGGTGACAGAATCTGAGAGGAAGACAAAGAGAAATGAAGAGGAGAGAGAAGAGAGCGTGGGAGAGGGAGGTGTGTTGTGATGGTGGAACAGACTCTGAGGAGCTCTGAGTTGTCTCTGTGGGAAGGGGATGCTCATGGTGAGGGTGCCACGGAACAGGAGGATGCAGAACAGAAGAGCTGCTCACGGCAGAAGGACGAGTGCACGGCGCGGGCTTTGCTCCCAGCAGCTTCCGATTGGAAATGGTTGGCTTATTTCATTGGAAATACTTGCTGGTTTCAGAATAAAGCCTCTTTTCTAGGCACTTTCTTAGGGTAGCAGATTGTTGTTTCTGTCATGTGGAATGTTTAGTAGATGAAAAAAATAACAAATATGTACAACAATGATACACTTTCTTTTCTTTCTCTTTTTCCATGTGGGATATAAAGGGAAAAATAGAAAATGACGTGTCTGAATGCTTGAAATATTTTCATGGATTATTTTGAAGAAAGTGATTTTTTTTGTTGTTGTGGTTGCAGAGCAAAAGAAAAAAAAGGCTGTTCCAATAAATTCTAGATGATCTTGGAAGTCTTTTCCAACCTTAAGAATCTGATGATTCTGAATAGCCCTAGGGCAGTATCCTCACTGCTGTTACTTCATAGCTATTTTGCAGCAGGGGAAACTGAGGCACAGGGCTGCCTCCCCTGAGGATGGGGAGATGGGAAGAGGCTGTGTTAACCTTGGTGGCTGTGGCTAGTCACCCTACAAACATCTGCCTCCTTCCACCCTAAATGGCACCGTGCTCTCCCTCTGCTGCACGCAGTGTGTGTGGCCCACAACTACTCCATCCCAGTGCCAGCACAGGGTATTGGGCACACTGGGTAAGAGCTGTGCACAAAGGGCATTTCTGCAAATGGGGAGGCTGAGGAGGAGTGGGAAGGAGGTTATTTAATTGCTGAAACTCGGGACTTTTTCCAACACAGACTTTTCCAAACAGGGGATGCATCAAAACTAATTGCTGTGCAGGCTGGCCAGCTCCTTAATTAGGAAGTGTTTTAAAGCCCCATGTCAGCTTCCCACTGATGAAACCGCCTTGCAGCAGCAAGGGAACCTGCTGCCCTCAGTACTTTGTCCATGTGCCAGGACCATGGCGGCAGCGCAGGGTCCTCAGTGTGCAGGCAGGTGCCCCACCTTCCAGCCCTTTCCCACCTGGGATGAATAGCCAGAGCCCAGCTCAGTGAGGACATGAGGGGTTGTTGTGGGTTCAATCTTGGTGTTGGGCAAGGGGAGGAGATGCTCCCTGGCTTTTCCTGGCCTGGAGGTGCTGCTGTGTCAGCTCTGCTGTCTGAGCTGGTCCATGGGATCCAGTGGAAACAGTATTCCTCAGTGCAGCCTCTGGATATGCCTCCCCCGCATCGCTTTCCCCGTTGCCCTCTTGTCATTTCCCACTTGGGCACCTCCACAAACATCTTAATTTCATGCCTGCTTGTCGGGGCTGCTTTGTGAAACATCTGAATGACATTAGCACAGTTTAAGAGTGTGACAGAGTGAGGAGCGGCAGCCTCCTGTGGTCACCTATTCCAGATGGCTGAGTAACAAATCTCACTCCTGAGACCTTCATGGAGAGGTGCGGCAGGAGGACCCCCTGGGAGCACCATCCCTACCCACAGCCCAGCTGCCTCTGTTGGGACAGGCAGCGCTCATCCAGACAGAAGCAGACATGCAGCAGATGCCGTGTTCTTCAGGGACCCTGGAGAGCATTTCCCCTCCCTCTGACTTGTTGCTGTCTCGTCTCAATTACACGCACAGCCGTCGGCAGCTCGGGCAGACCCTGAGCTTGCTCCTCTCACCAGGGTGGTTCTCCTTCCCATTGCCTTCAGGTGGCATTTGCTCTCATAGACATACTTCAAACCCCAAACCATCGCAGGATATTTTGGGGAGGACACTGCATTCACTCATGTAGTGGAAGAAAACATCACTGGGGGGAAGTCGAGAGTGAGTGTTAGTTTAAAAGAAATGCAGCCCAGAATGGTGAAGCCCTGTGTTCAGGGTGACACTGCCAGCTGCTTGCATGCCTGCTACCTTGCTGGGCACAGCTCTGCTTTCCATGCAGCCCCTCCTGGGTCATACCCAGCTCCTGGGTCACCTACTGTGGTGTAAGAGGCTCCTGCTGCTGCTACTGCTAGGAGCATAGAAACACACAGTAGGATCAGTGCTTAGAGGGTCACACTTCAGTAAGTAAAGCTGGAAGTTCCTGGCGGAGCACAGGTGGTGGGAGCGATTGAGTGAGGACAAGGCAGCAGGTGTGGGGAAGGAAGGGAAATGGAATACTGGGGAGGGAGATTTAATGATCACCTACAGCTGGAGTTTTGTGTCTCCTCTGCAGCGGAGCACTGTTAGAACACTGCTAGTAAACAACCTGTATTAAAAAAAACCTCCTTTCATCTCTGTAATTCAAAGCCAGTTTCTCATCCTAGCTCAGGATCTGGACTCTGAGGTGGCTGTGCCCCTTCTCATGCTGTAGGAGCTAAGTGTATCCTGGGTCTGTGAGATGCAGAAGATGCAAGGCACAAGGTAAATATGGGTAAGGTATGTCCTCCTATGCTCTCAGCATTGTCCTAATGCTTTAGTTACAAGCATGCGGGTGTTGGTAGATGCCTTCTTCTCTCCTAACCTCTTCACTACCCTTAGCTTCTATTCCCAAGATCAGAGGGTGCAAACAGAAAACAGGGCTTGGGAAATGAGGTATTTCTTGTGTTCCTGCAGCCTGCTTTGGGTCACCAAAAAATGAATTTGAAGGTCTTGGGATGAGGTCAGCTGGAGCAGCAAACCCCAGCATCTCACTCCGTGCTCGTCCCAGGCTACTGCCTGATTTGGGGACACCCAAGGGGCAGAATTAGGACCATGGCTTACAGCACCTTTGCTGCTAGCTTACTTGGCTGGTGTGGGCAGGGAGCTGAGGAGTTTGCAGGTTCAGGCAGTGCAGAGCTAACCATCTGTGCTATATCAGCCCTGAGGTGAGGACTCCCTGCCTCCCCAAGCCAGAAGCTGAAGGCATGGCAATAGGGCTGGGAGGCAGCAGTAAAAGACAGCAGCTGATCAGAAAATAAACCTAGGAGCCTTGGGGGGGGGGAAGAAATCAAACCCAGCTTTTACTGATCTTACGTAAAATAGCAGCATCCTGGTGGTTAAATAATTGCTTTTGTAGAACACTTAGGCTTCAGTGTAGTGGCAGAAGGTTTTCTGGTGATGCCCTGTGAATAAATTTGGAGTCTGTGCAGCTACTGCTTTCCATTTAGTGATGCATTTGCCTTTGGTGCAGGTGACTAACAAGTGACCTGCTCTTATTCAGTTCCTCTGAGAGACTGTGGGGTGAGGAATCACCTGTTTCCATGGGTAGATGGTGTGTCCATCCCCTGCAGGAAAGTGACAGGAGAGACTCAGGAAGACAGCAGTGAAGTTCCCAGTCATGAGCAAATGGGGCATTTCTCAGCATTTTTAATCTCCTTATTATGGTAATGGGCTGCTAACAGATTGTGTAGTTAAAATGCGAGTTGACACCAGGGCTGCGGTTTCTCTCTCTTCAGAGAGATGCTGCAGTAAACAGCCTAGTAGAGGGCTGTAAGAGCTGATGTTCTGCCTCGAACCTGTGTTAATGGGAATCTGAAATGCAAGGGAATAAAGGGAAACTGAATTTACTGGGACGAGTGCATCAACTGGCCCTGGATAAATAAAGCATTTCTTGGCCTAGAAAGGGGATGGTAAGAGAGGTCACGCTGTGGGTGAGGAAGAGAAGGCATGGAAACTGCAGATGCTGTGGGAATACAATAGCCTGGTGCCCTAGCTGCAGCACACAGCGCCGGCACTGTCCTGGCTGCTGTTTCTATATTGTCTGCTTGTACTACCTGCTACGAGGCCCAGGGTGGCCCAGCATGCTGGCCAGGCATTTTCCCTCTATGGATTTCCCTTGAATTTTCCAAAAGTTTGGGAACTCACTTCTATCTCTTTACATGATCTGCCAGCTCTGCCTGTACCATATCCCATCCCAGATCCCCCCCAGTTTAATATAAGACCATTCCAGCAAAGCACAGTTTAATGACAAATGCTCGTGGCCTTTGGTTTGCTCTCATATCTTCACTCTTGACAGTTATTGGCACTGAGCTGTATCTGCGAAGGGGAAAAGGGATCTCTATCACCATCCTAGCAATTAAGTTGCAGAGGATAAGGAGTAAGAAAGTGACAGGGCTACGAACCTATTTTCTTTTCCATCCCTATGAACACCTCTCTCCTACGCTATTGAATAAGAAGGGAAGAGCCTTTCTCCGCTCACCATACGGAGGTGGGTGGGAAAAGGGGAGGCAAATGGTGAACTTCTCTGTGCTGCTGAGCTGCCAGTACTTCTCTGAAATCCCTGAGGAGCTGCAGATTGATTGCCCAGTGGTTTCTGAGGAAAACCCTTGTGCGAGCCTGCTGGATTTACCTCAGTGAAACTCCCTACTCTTGCTTTACCAGATGCTTAGACCACTCATTTCTCCTTCTGAAAAACAGAAAGACAAGGACTCTCATTTTGAAACTGTTTTATGTTGTTTTTTTTTTTTTTAAAGTCATGGTCAAGTACATCTGTGTAAAGCAAAAAAGACCCACAGAATTTCAAGGTCTTGAGCAGAAGCTATTTCCTCCATTAAGCAAGTGGATGTGAGGAAATGAGGGAAAGCATATTGATTTTTTTATTTTTATTTTTTTTACTATGATCCATTACAGGTTGTGTGGATATTGAAATATGAATCTGATTTTGACATGTGGCAGAGAGGAAGCCAGACTCCTGAGAGACTGCTGTAATGAGGAGGTGGGGGCTTGTTCTGCCACTGGGATGGGCAAGGGAAGGTGAGAGCTGCCACTGAGGAGTTGGACACGATGATCCTTATGGGTCCCTTCCAACTTGGGTTAGTCTATGATGCCTCAGACTCAGCTGTGAGCAGGTAGGGATGGGGTTGCCCAGCTTCTCCACCTGTGTGCTGGCACTGGGAAAGAGATGTACATGGCTCCCTTGAGGGAAAAGCTGGGGACTGTGCTCAGGCATGAATGCCTGATGAAAAGGCAATATTTATAGAGGAGTCCGCAGAAGCCTAAAACCTGAAAGGTGCTTTTTACTGACTGGATTGGGGAAATACTGTCTGTCCAAAGTGATTAGCTGAGAGTGAGGTGTTTAGCGTGGAGGTTTTTATCTAGCTGCATGTAGCACCCTCAGGTAATGAGAGACAAATTTACAGGCCTGCAAAAATCCTTTGCTGTCTGTGCTCTGCATACACTGGAAAGGAAATGGATCTGAGGGGATTAAATGGAATGCCCAACAAGGTTTGTGGACTAATGGATGTCTCATAGCCTCCCTTATTCCCAGCTTCTTGTGAGCAAGGAGAAATCACAGTGTGAATTGCAGCAAGTTCAGCTCCCCCAGGCAGTGCAATACAGCAAACCAAGCTGTGCCAATTGCACAGCACGTGCTAAGCTGTGGAACTCCTTGCCACGAGGAATTATCCTGTTAATGGTGAGGATAACTAGGCTAAGCTTGATGACACATGTGGTTATACAAAACAGTATGTATAGAAATACAGTCTTGTGGTCCATGCCATAAGGAGTTTCTCTTCTGGCTATTAGCCTTCGAGGCCTTTCCCTGCAGTTCTCAGGGTGCCGCACAAATGTATCTTTGCTGTAGGCATATTTTTATTTGCACCCATTTTTGTAAGAGGGATGTAGAGAGAGGTGGCAAATGTCCCGTCTATGGGATGCTAGTTGAGTGACGTACCCTGAGTCAGAGAAGTGGGCTCATGCAGATGTAGGTAACAGGAGTCTATGCATTTCCCTACCCAGAGGGAAACAGTAAATCCATCTCGCAGTTCAGGTCCCTTGCCCAGCCCAACTGTTCTTTGGGAGAATTTATGACCTTCTGAAGATGTGCTGATAGCTAACAGCATGCCCTGCTCTTCTCACGGGAGACTGCCCTTGTCCATCCCTGCCTCCATCCCAGCTCCTCAGCCCAACCTGCATACTTCTTGAATGTGGACCACCTGCTGGGAGCAAATGGCTGGCTGCCCCTTTCATGACCACATCACTGTGCCTCCTGGTGTGAGCCGGTCTCCTGTTCCTCCGCAGTGCATCATTTGTGTCCCTGCCTTGTGTCCTGGCTGTTCATTAGATGCCTTTTCTGGGAGAGGTACTGGGCTCCCTCCATTTACACAGTCTCAGAAGCACCCATTAGCATTAGACTTCCCCTTCTTGCAAGTCACTGGCAGCCCCACTCTGTTCGGACTCAGCCTCTAATTTTAGCATCTCAGCTACTCTTTGCAGAAGGTCAGCAGAGTCCCTGCCCTGTCAGAGAAATTACTCCCTTGGCAGCACGCCGATATGTTGCAGTCATGCACGCCAGCCTTCTCTGAACAATGCAGCCTTCATCAGGCAGAGGGAATGCCGTGATTCGGGGTCATTAGGTTGGCACGGCAGAGCTCACACATGGATCTGTGCTGGGCCCAGTGCTGCCCTCCTGGCTGCCTGCAGTTCCCTTCTCCCTGCTCTGCGGCCATGCTTCCAGAGCAGCTCCACGCGCAGCCCTGGGGCATGCTATCTGAACTCTGCCTCTCTTCCCATTTCTCAAGCTGTAGAGAAACCTTGCAGACCCTGGATGGTCCTAAGCTTGGCACTTCTCCAAATGTTTTTGCTCTGGATTTGCATTTCAGAAAGCTACTCAAGTACTTGGGAGAACAGAGGTACAGCAGAGCCTTCCCCTTGCTCCTCCAGGATCTGGATGTGCTTCCCTAAGCAGGATGCTCTGTGGCTCCTGGAGTGTGGCTTCTCACAGCAATTGCCCCTGTTGTCTCTGAGCTGACTGACACCCTCTGTGAAGCGAACTGCCTTTTGGTAGCACTGCATGGATGGCATGACAGGGCTGTGCACTGAGGTTCTGCAGGAAGAAAGGAAGCCTATGAATTATTTAAGCACCTCCGTTTCTGATTAGCTTATGACTAACGTTCATTGCGCTAACCCCTGAGACGCTGCGTGTTAAAACTACTGGAGGAGATATAATGGGCTGAATTGCTTTCTAGGTAGCAAGGTACACAGAAAGCTTTTGTGGACTGGTGTTTGTTTTGCTTTTAAGAAGGCGCACACCAGGAGAGAGCTCAGGAGTCTGCTCAGAGACTGGGAGTTCACAATGAGCCTGAATCATTTTTCAAGGGCAACGGGGAACAATGGAGAGTGAATACCACAGCAGCCATGGGAATTAGAAAGAAATCTTCTTTCTGATGCTACATTAAGGTTTTAAAATCCATAGAATTGCGAGATGAGACTGGGAGTGGAGATTGCCTTGAAACAGCCTGTGGAATGAAGGGTGCACGAGCAATACCAGCAAATTTCACACTGTGTTGGAAAAATATAAACACTAGTGTTGGTGGAGCTCAGAATGTGGAGGCCAAGTAACAGTATGTTAATGAAAGCCTGGCGTGTGCTGACCTCTGTGCTCTACAGTCCAATCTGGAAACTTTTTCCTGCTAGGGTGGATGCATGGCAGCCCAGCTCCCTGTGTCTTATCAGGACATGGGAGTCCTGGGCAGGAGCCCAGTTACCAGCCTCCTTTTAAATTGAGCAGATCAGCCCAGAGCCTGATAATGCAGAGATTTAGTTAACAGTTTTGTGTAGGATTCAGATACTTTACACAGCATTTTCCCAACTGACTCCCACCTATTAGCAGTCCCCCTTGCCAGGTGGCAGATCTGGGTTTGGGCCATTAGGGACCATGGTATTTTTTTTTTTTTTTGCCTGATTCCCTTCTTGCTACAGGTCAAAGGAGTTGAAAACTCTCAGCCTGTGCTTCTTTGTTCACATGCATTGAACAAAGACGTGCCTCTGGATAATGTCCCTCTGGATGTCTATGTGCTGGCTTATTAGTTACCTTAGTTATATTTTCTAAATGAGGATATGGTTCTTGATCACAAAACCTAAGCAGTAACAATAAAGGAAAATTCATTTGTCGCTGTGTTATTCCACTATATCAGTGCCAGATGTGCTGTGTTCCCAGTGGTGTGAGTTTCTTGCAGGCTTTTTCATCAGCTGAGCTCCTTTCAGGTAAGCCAGCTATTTAAGCCACTTAAAACGAAAGTTTTGGGCCCAGAAGGAACACAAAAACGTGCCCTGATGGGGATCTCAAACGAACTCCTGCAGTCTCCTTCAAAGCTAGCAGCTGGTTACCTGACCAAATCACGGAGATGACAGCCATCACCCAGATCTTCTGCCCACTTCCCTCCTTGATGGAGGGGTATCTTGGCTGTGGGAACCAGAGCAATGATTTCTGATCCCCATTTTGACTCAAGAGATTCCAACTTCTACCAGAAGCAGAGAGCTTCAGAGCGTCTCCCAAGGTATCCTTAAGAGCCCCATTCATTGGAAGGATCTCTCTGTGCTGGGCTGCTTGGTGCAGGTGAGACCGGTGTCTCTTGCTCCCTGCCCGATTTCCTCCAGTGCTGCCTCATGCTACATCCCAGCCAGATGCAGCTGCACCATAGCAGTAAGGGACCCTGCTGTCTGTCTGAGTCCCTAGGAGTGGAGGTGCTGTCACAGTGTCTTGGCAGTGGCTTGAGAGAGGTCACTGCTAGGGACCATCTGCTCTCCCTCTGCCATATGTCTGTCTGTATGCAGCCTGAGTGCAAATGCCTCTTATTAAATAACTGTGGCTTTAATTGAATAAAACTCCCAGACTGGTTAGATTCCAAAAGCAACGTCAGCTCCAGGCACTGCTTCCCCTCTCTCTTTTGACTTCTGGCTTCTTAAGCCCAAACATCTCTCAGATATTATCTCTTCCACATTTTTATTTGACAGGAGTCATTGCGTTAAAACAGTTCTGTGCTCTGTTCAAGGAACGGTGTGGCCTAGAGACTGCATGGATGAGGCCATCCTGTTCAGGAGAAGAGGTTGTATCTGTGTGGATGGGAACTCTGCCATGCTGCCTGCTTTCCTCACCAGAGAACAGGACTCTAGGACCAGGAGAAACGGTCTCCAAAGGAGACTGTCTGATGTGGGCAGACAGGATGCTTCTCTCTGATAGAAATGGCATCTGCTGCTCTCTGTAGCAAATGAGGAGAAGACATGCATGCTAAGCTGTGCCTCTGTCTGGCTCATTGTAGCACCTCTGCTAAGGAGTGATGGCTGTCATCAGCCAGCACAGTCCTTATGGGGTGCATCCAACCAAACTTGTCCTGTCCTTGATGTTATCATTGTCATCTGCTAGGAGAGGAAGCCTGTTGCTTTGTCAGTGACAACGTGCTAAGAAATCCATGTTTCTGGAGCTCCTCGTGCTGCTGGAACACAGGCAGCTTCCTGCCACCCAGCAGCAGCAGCGAGGAACGTATGTCCTGGAAATATGCAGCACAGTCTTGGCAGATGGACTGGTGTGGATCAGGGCATGAACAAGGTGCAGAGCAGCCTGCATGGGGATGCTGTGGATAACCCAGGCCCCAGTAATGCACCTCCTCCATTTATGCAGCAGTCTCTGGCCATAACGTGCACTCTGGCTGGGGTCTCCCCAACAATATGCAGTGTTGCTGAGTGCCGTACTCTGGCACCATGTAATGGGCATCCTTGATGTATGCTTAACTGTTATTTCCAAACACAGACAGACAAGGGCAGTCATTAGTGGACAGACATTATCTCATCCATCCCAGCAGTGTCTGCTCCAGCTTCTTCCTTTTTGCCTGGTACCTCCTAGGTGCAGTCCTCTCCACAGGAGGATGGCCTGACTGCCTCATTCTTTTTCACTGTGCCTAGCTGCCAGTACCAGAAGCCACTTGTTTTCTCCCAGCATCAACTTCAGGCTTGGGATTTCAGCAGTGAGAAGCCAGGAGTGTTTCCCTTCCCTACAGCCAGGCTGCTGCCATTAGGAGTTGTCACATTCCAGGGCTGATGCTTGACTGCAGAGTGCAGGGATCTGTAATCAGAGCCAATTGCTTCCATCACCTCATCCTTGCTGTACTTACCTGGACCCTAGCTGTTTCTACAGGAACTGACAATGCTTCCACGGCAGCATTTTTTCTTGCTGTGTGAGCTCTATGTTTGTGACAGTTGTCCGCGCTATGTTTTTTGTGATAATCTTGGTTAATATGTTGCATGGATCATACAATGCTTTCACAAATCCTGGCATCCTCTGTACTTGTTTCCAGTGATATACCAATTTTTAAAGCAGGTGTGGGGTCAAATCAGCCTTGCTCTATAATCATTGGCTGGGGGTTGTTTTATTTCCCTGAACACAGAGTACCCAGTTCCTTCATGCATCATTTATATTCCCTGCACCCTGGGAAATCTCTGGACATTTCTCTATTCCAGCCACGTATTCAGAAATGTTCATTTTCTTTCACGTTCTCTTTATAAAAACAGAAACGCTCTATCACCGCCAGTGACCCTGAGGATAGGTGATTTTGTAGATTTTCCACAATCTCAGCAAATGCTTTGTCTGCAGATTTAACAGACACCATTAGGCTATGCAGCAGATTATAAATTTCAGCCCCTATTATGATCAGTAAGCTGCCATTTTTTTCCAGATGTTTGCTCGTCCAGCTTAGGGGGGCAGTTTTCCCAAGCCAGCAGAATCCCCTCTTTTACCCAGCCAGATAGATATGCTTTCTCCTTTCTTTCCCCTGTGAGTGGGTCACAGCCAGTCCTGTGCAGGTGCTCTCTTGCTCCCCTCGCCCACCAACAGCTCTGCTGCTCACCTCTCTCTGTCTCACTTTGCCTTGTTGGAGGAATGAAAATCAGTGAGCAGGCTTGGTAAATGCATTGAACATGTAATGAAACACCTGGTGTGAAAGCCTAATGTTATTATTGCACAGCCCGGCTGCATTGGGTGTGTGGGCTCTCTCTTCCTGGTCTCCTTCCAGTACTGATGCTCTGCTTGGAGTAACTTGGGTCTGCTCCTTCAGCTCAAGTGTGAGGTGATCTCAGTGTCTGTGCTTTTGATGCCCAGGGATAAGGGAGAGCTGAGCCATGACAGCTGGTGGGGAAGGAAGGGGCTGTAAGTCTTGAGAGCTGCTCTGCACTGACAGCTTTGCAAAGGCTTTGTACACTTATACCAGAGGAAGAGCTGAACCACCAGCTTGTGTCATGCTATCCAGGCCTCCCTCCATCTTGTTTGTCAGGTGAATCATAGAACCATTAATGTTGCAAAAGACCTCTAAGATCATCTCGTCCAACCTCAGCCCATCCCCACCATGCCCACTGACCATGTCCCTCAGTACCACATCCACACGGTTCTCAAACACCTCCAGGGACGGTGACTCCATCACCCCATTGGGCAGCCCATTCCAACACCCCACCACTTTCTGAGATGAAATTTCTCCTAATATCCAACCTGAACCTCCCCTGGAACAACTTAAAACTGTGACTTCTCATTCCGTCGCTAATTACCTGGGAAGTTTTCTGACAGCTGAGTTCTGTGTGGCTCACGCAGATGTGTAGGAGCCAGGAGAACACTTCCCATCCCTTTATGCTTTGCCATCTGTCTGGTGAGGGTTTGCAGGTGCTCAGCCAAGCAGCACAACTTCCAGGTGTCAACGGTTTACGGGCGTTAGGCCCGATTCCGTGACAAAGGGGACGGGGGACCCAAGGGCCCACGTCCCGGGGAAAGGGGAAAAGGGTAGGGAGATGGCCCTGAGAGCAAAGAACAGCGGCAACAATCTGAGGAGAAACAAACTAATTTACTAAATAAAATATCGGAATGCAAAACAACACACTATAATACAATATAATTACAATTTAAGCTGATAAATCCAACACAGAGAGAGAGAATGTCCCAAAATCAAGGTAGGCCTTACTCTACTACCGACGATAAGACGGCTGGAGAGCGAGGTGCTGCCAAGACGAGAGACGGCGGAAAAAGGGACGAGGTCTCGTGATCTGCAAGTTTTTATACTGCGAGCTTCTATCTTTTCCCTCCGGCTGGAAAATGGTAACAAAGGAGCAAAGTACCGTGGGGACTGTAGTAGTCCTTCTCTTCTGAGAACTAGGTATGTCCACTACATGATGTTATGATGTGGAATACCAATAACCGAAAATCACAAAACCATGACACCAGGAAATCTTCTGGAGGTTTTCAAGAGAAGGATAGTTAGATGTAGCACTGAGGGACGTTGTTAGTGGGCACGGTGTTGATGGGTTGACAGTTGGACTAGGTGAGCTTAGTGGTCTTTTCCAGCCTCAACAATTCTATCATTCTGAGTCCTTCTACCCCTTACTGTGTCATAAGAGGGAGGCATGTGGCTGGCTGAGACTTCCCCAGGAAGAAGCAGTGGCAGCAGGAGGAAGGCTTCCACCAAGGCCCTTAGGCCTTGTCTGGATGGGGGTGATGAGGGAGGTCACACTGTGCACAATTCCCCGGGCCCAGCTTCCCCCTCGGGGGATCTGGAGGCTTTGTTCCTCACTCCCTGACCTCCAAAGCCCTGGAGGAGGTGCGGTAGGGCAGAGAATCCCTGAGCTGAGGAGGCCCTGAGGTGGTGGTGCTGCAGAGCAAACAGGCAGCTATTGTTTGTGCTAAATGTTTTATAGCACGCATTCAAGTCCTGAGCCCACTGTCAAAGCTGGGCATTATCCATTTAGTGCCTTGTCTTTAAAATAAATGATAACTGTTAGAGAATGAGCTGCTGCCAGGTGAAGGGGGGTTGGTATGTCTGATACGGGAAGAGCGACCATAATGAAGAGTCCAAGCGCTCTCACTGGAAGGGCAGCAGAGACGGGAAATCAGCTCACAGAGTGACCCTTGGACCATGCTGAGTGAATTTCCAGCCAATGGTATTTTGGCAGTCCACTGGAGAATTTTGAACCTCACATTTCTGGTTTTTTTTTTTTTTTTTTTTTTTTTTTTTTACCTACACAGTCAGTACAAATAGCTGGGGAAGGTGAAGTGTGTGTTGCAGTAGCATTTGGCCAGAGACATCTTTATTGGGAAAGTTAAAAATCAAGGGCTGTGTTGGGGGATGTGATGCCACTGCCCTGGCGTGTAAGAGGAGACAGCATGGGCCTTATGTGGGGGGCTGTGTTGCCAGGGAATTAAATCTGAGAGGAAGAGGCTGTGGGTAAAAAGGAGCTGCAGGTGTTGGAAGACATGGGGCATGAGGCAGCAGTGGGGATGTAGAAAGGTCTGCAGAGACCTGCATGGGGCTGGTGAGCTTGGTGTGGGGCAGCTGTGGGATGGGGAGAGCTGTGTCAGGAGGAGGGGCACGGGGCAGGGCGCTGCCATTTGTATGGCAGTAATGGTTTCAGTGTGCTCAGCCCTGCCCAGCTGTACACAAAGAGACAGTCACCGCTTGGAAACACACGGGAACTGTGAAGCCAAGAGATAAAAAAAAAAAAAAATATGTGCATGAAGAATGGGAGAAAAGAAGGCCGCTATGAACGCAGGAAATACTGTAGCAGACCAAATGAACGTCCCTTTAGGCCCTTATCTCAACCCTGACAGTGGCTGCTATCAGATGCTCCAGAGAAAGCTGCAAAAACAATCTTCCTAACACATCTGGGCATCGGTGTGATAGTACCCCCAGGGGGGCTCTTCCTGCCAGAGCCCATTTGCAGATCAGCCTACACATGGAAAAGAGGAGAGTCAGGGCTATGTCAGCTTTGCTCTGGCTGATGTTGCAGCCAGAAGGACTTTCACCCATCTGACCCGTGAGCCCAGCCGCTTTCCTTCCCAGAGCTACATCCTGGCTGTGCTCTGGTCTTCTCCACCCTGCTGGTAAGCGTAGAGCTTACATTCCTGATCACTGTGCTCCTGCAGACAAGTGCAGCTCTAGGTGGGGTGAGACAGTCTCCTTTCTAGCCGGGTCTAACTGCTATCAGTCAATGGCTTGTTGAGGATGGGTTAACAGGAGTGTGCAGAACAAACCATGTCATCCACTGCTGCTGCCACAGATAGTCTGGAAGGTGCAACGATGCTATATGGCCCAGCTGGAGGGTCTCCACCAGCATTTGCAGGTGTTGGTATTATTGCATTGAGCCTCCTGCCTCTGTTTTGCACAAAGCAGGACAAAGGATTAGGGGAAAGGATTTTGGTGAAGGATCCCAGAAGCAGATGGCAAGCATCTGGGACTGACTGACAGTTGCTGAGCCAGTTGGTAGAGTGCAGCATTACCCTGTGAGTCCTTCAGGGGTCCGTAAGACAACAGTCTGTAAGATGCACCTGCAGAGCTATTGTGCACAGACCTCTTCGTGGAAAACCCACACCACGTGTTCATACTCAAACTAGAGAAGAATGAAAAGGTGTAGAAGAACTTTCAGTGTTTTATTTGGCTGTCAATGACAATCGCTGTGGGCTGTGTGCACAGAGTTCTCTGCAGGAAAATTTCTCTGATGCTGAGGTGGCCTTCTACAAAAACAGGGTGATGAGATCCTGATCGGATCCGGCCTTGCTGCCTGCTCTCCATGCCCTGCTGCAGTCCCCAGGAGGTGGCTTTAACTCCCTGACCCCTGCGTTATGGGGTCAAGGCTGCGGTGGCTTTGCATTGTCACTGTGTGTCACAGGAGCCCACTGGAAGGGCAGTGTCCTCAGGAAGATAAATCAGTGGCTCTCCAGGGATGAGCTCTGTTTGTACCAGCTCTTTCCCTCCTCTTTCTTCTGGCTTTTGCTGTGAACCTTCTGATTCTTAGGGAGATAGCTGGGTACACTTGAAAGCTATCATTCATGGTCTTGGGCTCAAACTGCCTTCTTTTTGTAAGGCTCAGAATTATTTGCTGCTAGGACACCATGCACATGTTCCTTGCAGTCACTTGTGCCAATCTGAATGGCAGTGTTCTTGTAAAAAAACAGTGCTCAGAGCAATGCCTCTGCAAGACCCCAGCTCCCTTGGCTATCCCTGCCCTTGCACTGGGCACTCAGGTAACACTGCACCCTGTTTTTGTATATGCAGTGCTAGGGTGATGGGTAGTATCCATCCCTGGGCTGGTCCTGGTTTGGTTTAGCTTTGTGATTTCCAGCATTTGGTTTGGAGCAACTGGCTCCCAATGCCAAGTGTATCGATGGGGACGAGGCTTGTTTGCAGCCCACATGTGTGCTTATGCTCTTTCCCTTTACATTTCAAGTTGCCAACGTGGACTCCAGCAGTGTGAAGAGTTTTTTTGGTTTTTTTTTGCACTTTTATCCCCTTTGTTTCATATTTGCAAATACTCATAAGGTATATATTTACATACATGCGTATACATACATATCTATACATACGTAGGTTGCTCCAAAAGTAATGCCTCCTGTTTATTTCCATGGAAACTACAACAGACACAAAGGGCACAATAACAGTATTTGTTAGATCAAATCCTCAGCTACAAACCCCATTTTTTTTTTCAATATAGTCACCCCAATTAGCTATCCATTTTTAGCAGTGATGAACAAGAGGAGCAGTTCTGCTTGGCTGCTCTTCATAGCTTGCTGTGGGGCAGGGGAGCCAGAGAAGTGAAAGATGTTCCTATGCAAAGTGTCTGAAATAAAGCTTGGGTCTCATGAAGCTGAGAGTAAGTGGTCTATTAGCTTTGAGCTTGGGTACTCTGCTAGTCAGGGAAGGCATATGGGAGAAGAGCAGGATTGTGCCTCTGGCAATGCAACTATGTAGAAATGCATTTGGCGGGATAAATTGGGTAAGATTGTCTTTGTCTCACAGAACAAGTGCCCGTGTCATAAAAACATGACTACACTGTTGCTAATGTACATGGCGAGATGGAGGACTGAACAACAGCTTCGTAGCTCCCCAGTTGCTCTTAACAAAGATCCCAGTACTGATCCACGCAGTGCTGGTTATCTGTTTTGTGAGCAAACAAGGGAATGCATCCTCTGGGGACTCTCAGTCTTGTTTCTTTCATTAAGAATAAATTAAACATAAAAAAAAGCGGAGGAGGAAATTAAAAAAAGGGTTTCTTTTTCTTTTTGTTTTTAACACATTTCTGTAAAGCTCTGATTGGAATAAGCAATATAAAGTGCAGTGTATTTCAAATGGATAGAAATAATGCCCTAAATATACCAGCCTAATTAGATGTACTTTTTCTACAAAACCACAATTCTAATGTTCCTGTTTCACTGTAATTAAAGAAGCATTTACCACGCATTGGAACTTTTAATTAGGTCTAACATCTAATAAACTTAGAGTAAACTAACAAATATTTTCTCTGTCAGTGGGTAGTTTTTAATCAGTGTCTGGAGGTTTAACATTTCAGATAGCAGATATCAGCCAGGGCCTGGAGAACCTGAAGAGACATTTGTGTATAACCTCTAAACAGCTGTGCTCACCTCCTTAAGGACATGTTTAGGGTACCAGCTCCCAGCCTTTCCCCTTTGATGGTTTAATTCTCCTCGTGGAAGCACTTTGCAGTCTGTATTTGCAGGAAGTTTGCTAGACACCCAAGGTGGATTCCATATTTGCAGCAGTTGTCCAGAAGCTAAACTGGTTCCTTGCATTCCTGCCATGACCAGGGGAGGAAAAGGTGATTAATTCCCTCTCAGATACATATTTAAGAGGTGAGACTAACCATCTCTCACAGGTTCTTCTCTTTCTCCATTCGGACAAAGCTCCTTGATGCCCATGCCAGGCTAAATGTCTCAATTATGGACAAAGAGAGATGAGAGGTGTCTCCCCACCCGGTATTCCAAGAAAGCCCTGCTAGGAAATGATGAAGATCCCTGTGATTCTACTGAGGTGTCCCTGCACAGAAAGCAAAGAATGGTCCACAGAAGAGCTACCAGGGAGAATGAATGATAGAATGATGGAATATCCTGAGTTGGAAGGGACCCATAAGGATCACTGAGTCCAACTCCTGGCTCTCCTGGTGATGATAGGGTTGAAAGAACCTGATGGGGAGAACTTGTGCTGTCCATCCAGAGAAGTGCAGACTTCTTCTTGAGAGAGGGACACGGGGACAGCGAAGCTGGGACTTGGATGCTGAGGATGTAAGGGGCAGAGACCACAACTATTCCAACATGCCACATGTTCATGTGGGATAGGATAACGAAAACAACCTTTGGTGTCAAGAAGTTGTGAGTAGGAAATTTAGTAGTCTTTATGAAGCAGTTTGATTAGGTTGTGTAGAGTTTCAGGTGGCAGTAAGACAACATGAGAAAGACATTTATGTGGCCATACACATGCTAAACTGCAGACCTGCTGTCATTGTCCAATTGAGTTGACAGATGTGGGACCTGGGGAGGAGGACTTGTGAGGAGGTGAGATCACCAGAACAGACTTCACTAGAGAAGAGGGGGAATGGAGGAGCCCTGTGGGAGCTCCACTGTAGGAATACCCAAGACTCCGCTAGGCCCCACAGTCCTTCTGGGCCCACGCTGCTCTTCTAAAGGCAGAGGATTGGGCATTTTTCTAAGAAGTCCCACAGTATTGCTGTTCAGTAATGGTGCACCTGATGCCTGTGTCCTCTTTGTCACAGTTTCTCTTTCACTGTGATCAAACTAGCATAGACCCTTCAGGACTTACCCTCTCAGAAAGTTTGCTGCATGACAGGACAGCTCTTTTGAATCCTAGCTTCCTTTATCTGTTCTTCTTGAGTGCAGAAGTGTGATGCCAGAGCAGCCAAGCATAAACTGCATACAGTATATCTGCTTGCAGCACCTTCCCCAGGCAGCTTAGATTGCCTCTAGGCACCAGTCATACTATCTTCCCATATCCTGCGTCTTCCCCCTCCTTCTGGCAGTTATTTGAAGTTAATGATCTGGATGATGGTCTTCTGTTGCAGCTCCAAAGTAAAGCTATGCCTGAGATAACATGTCCCAAGAGACGTTCCTACTTGTTGTGTCAGGAAAGGAATCCCTGCTTGCATCCAGTGGGATAGCAGGACTAAAGGGAATGGGGAAACTGAGTCATGAACTATCTCAGACTTCCGTATTCTCCACAGAAGGAAGGAGTGGGGGCCAGAGGATAGGTGTATGTGTTAAAGGATCTACTGAGGAAACAGAGAAGATGGGATACACACGTCCAGGGCAAAAGCAGAGGAAACACCATCTGGAGAAAGAGGGTGTAACAGCACTGGATGCAGTGGATAAAGCTGGGAGGATGGGGAAGGGCTGTCAGGTTTTGCCATGGCAATGGGGTTAGGACCCTTTGGAGGGGAAGGAGGGAGCTGAGATGCTGCTGATGGGCACACGAGGCAGTGACTGTGAGGAAGCCTGCAGACAGGCAAGCGGCAGCGTTTGCTTCACTACAACAGGCAGGTGTCTGTGTTTTTGGAACAGAAGGTCATATATTTTGTGTGAAGTCTCCTGCATCTAGGGAATGACTTTAATGTAGCTTGAAGTGCCAATAAGTGGAATAAGTATGTGCCATTGCCAATAACAGTAACAGCCCTAGAATATTTTCTATGCAAGGATCTCAAAGCACTTCTTTTTATGACTTATTCATTGACTCTTGATGTCCCCTGGGAGGCAGGGGATTATAATGATCACCCACTTTACACGTGGTGAAACCGAGGGTAAGTGGCTGAGCTGTGTGAATGGAGCTGTGACTGTGCTCCTCTGACAGCGTCAATTTCCCCAGTCATTGGTTGGGAGGGAAAACGCTGCCTCAGCTGCAGGAGAAACCCTTTGACATTGTGAGGAGCATGGAGGGACCCGTTGCACTGTCCCGAGGCCACTGCGACGTGAGGAAGACAGAAAGGCAGAAACCATGAGGGCACGCTCAGCTCCATCTCTGCCTAGCTCCATCTCTGGCAAGCTGCATCCCTCAGGCACACACGCAGGCTGAAGCAAAGAGCCCGTGCTTGCCTTCTGCAGCTGAGGGGCTGGGGGGCTGCATGGCAGAGCAGAGAGTTATTGCTATGGCATTTATGGAGCATGTTGCTATGAATCGATACCTCACAATAATTATCTCATTTGCCCATTTTTCAAATTAGATAACAAGGTTGAAGGCCTGACCAGACCATCCCTCATCCGTTTACATTTCCTCCTCTCCTTGGCAAAGGAAGGGAGCCCTTTTTACATTAATCAGCAGGCTTTGGGGTAGCGGGGTCACAATCCCGAGGGCTCGTGGCTCTGTTTGCTGGTCATGTCTGGACGTTGTCACCAAAAGGTGGGAGGCCAGGCCAGGCCTCCCCTGCAGTGCCCGTTGTGGGGGCTGCTTGCCCCCCTGGCTGAGATGGGAGGCAGAGGGGAATGAGCTCACGCTCTGCTCAGACGGTGACATTTCTACAGGGTAGGGCTCATCCATCACCGTGCTGTGGCTGAGGAGAGCTGTTAACTGTTTCGAGCTGGCTGGCTGCCTCCCAGCTGCAGCCAAGGTGTGTTCCTCAATGGAGCATCCCTTCCTACCTGCCCTTTTCTTCTACCTCCCCACACTGTGGCTGGGGTATTTCTGTTTCTGCTGCTCAACCATGCTCAGTTAGGTGGGCACCCGGCTTTTGTGAAAATGAGATGTGCTCCAAATCAAGAACAATTCTGGCTTGACTCCCCCCCCACGTTTCCTCCCCCCTCCCTGTGGATCTCACTCTCCAGCCAGACCGAGGGGCACTGCCCGTTAACAGGTATTACACACAAAGCATATGCTGGTATTCGTATGGGTCATTAGCTCTGCTCCTCTGGGGATGCCCCAGCACTGCTCCCTCTCCCCTGTGACAGTGAAGGCTGGCACCCCTCC
The DNA here is from genome assembly GCF_002078875.1 of Numida meleagris. NCBI lineage: Eukaryota > Metazoa > Chordata > Aves > Galliformes > Numididae > Numida > Numida meleagris. The sequence goes on along the minus strand of NC_034411.1, from coordinate 30,098,208 downwards.
CCACCTTGTCAGTGCGAGATAAGGAGCAATTAGGGAGTCATTAACCGGCAGAAAGGAGGGCAGGATGGGCAACAGCTGTGGAGCTGCTGTTGCAGGGCTGAAGTGTGGTGTTTCGGGGGATTAGAAATTGGAAACTGGCTTGTGCCTCTCCCTTGCTGTCAATTAGTCCAAGAGGTTAGCCATACCTCCAAGGAGCCGGGAGACCTTGGAGCAGCTCTGAAAACCGCAGGCAGACTCTTTGGAGACTAATTGGGGTCTTTTACCTCCTTTTAGCTGCTTATGAATGATTTGCTCTGGAGTGCAAGCAGGAGAGGAGGCCAGACACTGGGATCCAGTGGGGCTTTACCAGTGTCCTTGACACCAATGTGTAATAGAGAAAAAGATCTGGGAGAGAGATGGGCTGCAGGGGTTTTGCTGTGGGGAGCAGACCCTCGTGGGGCAGGACAGTGCCTGCATGGGGCTCCCAGGCCCAGCTCCCTGACCCTATACTGGCACCTCCAGAGCCTCCATGCCCAGGTCCTCAGGGTACTGCTCCTTCTTACATTTCTTCCACTTGGCCCCAATAAAGTGCTGTGTGACCCCTTCACCAGGCCTGTGCACTTTTGCCTTTTCACAGACTGGAATATATAAGACCCATGAGTGGAACCCTATTCCTTGCTGGATTGCAAGCCTAAAGGATTTGGATCCCCACAGCTGTTTCCCCCCACCCCTCTCCACAATCCAAATAACACAACACCTTATTAGTCCCCATAAGGAGCCTGTGCTCAACCTGTATGGGACCACTTGTCTTCTTCTGTACCTTCTCCCTTGGTGTGGACGTGTATGGGGAGGCATTTATGCATACTGAGGGCAGCTCATGTTTTGCCAGTGTGCTGCAGAGAAGCCCATACATACACACGAGGAAGAACCCCTTTACCTGTGCTGCTGGAGGAGGCTGGTGGTGACTTCCATCAAAAGGTGAAGGAAGGTGTCCAGAGGTCTGCCCAGAGGTCTCCTCCAGGAAAAGTGTCTACTCCTGAGTAGAGGAGTGAGGGATGGGGTTCTTATGAAGATATGCTCTGGACTGCACCAAAATACACCATGCGACGAGTCTGAGTGGCGGCTGGTTATGAGTCCCTGGGGGGGCAGCTGGATTCAGGCTCAGTTATTAAGACCATAAATCATGGAGACAGACACGGGGAAGGCTGATGAGGCAGGCACACACAGACAGGAATGCTGGGAGGGAGAGGCGGTGGGCGTCAGAAGCACATGACTTCTCCACATTGCATGTTATTTTAGGAATTTTTCATTTCTTATGGCAACGGTGTCAGTTTTCTCAGAAGATGGAACCAAATGATTTCAGGCTCCCTGATTTCTTGTAGACCCAGGCATGAATGCCGAGTTGCTCACAAGTAAAAGCTAGGGCTGGGGAGAGGGGATTGTGGCAGCTGCAGTGGTGCAGAGCAGGAGTGAGAGGCAGGGATGGGGCTGGGCTGGGTACTGGAATACCAGGGGGAGATAGTCTTTGTGGCAGGGAATGGCTGGGAGATGGCTGCTCTCACTGCCAAAAGAAGAAGGCAGTGTTTGGTTCTCTGCTAGAGGAAATATCTTTGCCACTTGCAGTCTAGAGTTGCCCAGTGAAGGTCCATGTCACCGTTTTCTTCTCCTCACAGTGTGCTTGGAGCACAGCAGAGGAGAGGAATTCATAGTGCCATAGATTCAGAGTATGTGAGAAACAATTCACCAGCTGAATACATGAGACAGAAGGAAGCTGGGCCTGGAACTCAGGGGAGGAAACCAGGATCCCTGTGTTAGGGCCTCCTTTCGTACTTTGATGTCATCACCTCAGTGAGGAGATTGTGGATTCTCCCTCCTTGGAGATCTTCAGATGGCTCCTGGACGTGGTCCCGGCCAACCTGCTCTGGGTGTCTCTGCTTGGCCTCCAGAAGTCCCTTCCAATCCTAGCCATTATGTGATTCTGTGAAAGGGCTGGTTGACCTCACTGCATGGCCTGGGCATTTTCGCATCAGGTTTGACATCTGTTGGACCCATGACTTATTCTATCTACAGCCGGAGGCCCCTCGGCAGTCCAGCTCTTTCCAGAGGCAGCTGAAGCTGAGCGCAGCCTGAGCAGCTCATGGAAAGACAAAAGCTGGCCCTGGCACATCAGGAAGAACTGGCACCCAAGCTGGCACGTGGCAGGAGCTCGGCCAGAGGCTGCAGCCTAGCCATCGGGCAAGGGCTGGGTACCCTCCTTCTGTGAGATTCTGAGCACTTTCTGATGCTCCCCTCTGCTGTGAGGTATCAGGCACAGAGCTAGCCCAGCTGTCCCCAAGGCGATGCGCAGTCATTAGCTAATTAATCCCCATTCTCTCTCCTCAGCAAGGGAGTTCCAGCTCTGCCACGTGGAGACACAGCAGTGGGAAGCACTAATCCAGCTTGCCTTCCCTTCGCCTGCGCACAACCTGATGGACAGGGCTGTCCAGGCGGTGACTGCTCTGGAGCTGACAGAGCTGGCAGGATGCTGCTGCGGTGGGCTGTAGCTACAGCCTGGATCTCTAAATCTTCTTGGCTTTTTAGGTCACTTTGTTCTGCTTATAAATCCTGGCCCTGTTATGCAAGCCATAAATCTTTCTCTCCAGTCAGCATCATTTATTTTTTTTCCTCTGGTCTTTTTAAAAATAACAGGGTCAGAATGTTTAAAATCCAGATTGTTGCATTTTCTGCTGTTTTGGCTCACAAAAAAGTATTCTCTTCCTCTCTGGGAAACTGCCCATGCAGTGCAGTTTGGGGTGAGAGCCCGGGTTTGTGTGTTGGCACAGAGGGGACCAGGCACCTGGGAGACCTGCATGGTACAGGGGCTGCCAGTGAGGTGTGTGTAAAAAAACAGGCAGTGTTCCCACACTCAGCCAGCTGGGAGCCTAAAGTGCAGCCAAGCATCCTTGTATGCCTGCATTACTATCCTCTTCTTAATGACTATGCAACCTGTGTCTGCGGGCTTCGCATGAAGGACTGTACTCACTTGAGCATGCAGTCAATACTCCTCTTGATCTTCATCACTCACTGTCTGTCTTCTGGTTTTATTTATTGCTCACCATCGAATCCCCAAGCCAAAACAAAACGGACTCATTCCCCTGTGGCCTTTTGCAGTGGGCATTCCCAGTGATTGCAAGCTTTAACAAAATTAGCATCGTTCTTACCTTTGGAGGTGATATTGTCTCCAGCACATGAAGGAGGAGCCGAGCTGTAGCAGCTCTGCAATCAATAGTACAGAGCACCTTGCAGGAACAGTCTCACCTCAGCCTAGCTTCTAACCAGCAGCACATCCTCCTCTCACAGGAAAGGATTGCAACGTAAAGTCCAGGCATAAGTTAGCATGGAGGTTGCGAGGATGGCTGCAGACAGGGTATAAAGGCATAGAGAGAAGTTAAAGCAAGAAGTCTGGGTTATCAGAGCTACTTCTAAAGGGCGGTGCCCTGTTTGAGAGAGCCAGGAACCCTGCTTTTAAAGTGTGTATCATTTTATACCAGACAACACACTGAAAGTCAGGAGTGCTTCTGCAAAGATCCATTGTTAGGGCATCTAGAACAGGTGGAGTTAACAACTAATGAATGAAGTACGAAGCAACAGGACACATGGAGGACCCTTTTGCCTTGCTTTGAGTCCCTCCCAGACTGTCTCCAGGCATGGTGGGGTTTGAGCAAGTACAAGAAGCCTTCCCCAGGGACATAACCAGATTTCCTGGGAAGCACCAACATTCACACACTGGCATGCCCCTCAGTGTTAGGCTGCCATCCCAATTTATCCCTGCCCCAGCCCAAACTGCAAGCTGCATCCCGGTCATCATCCCAACCCGGCACAGAGGGACACGCAGGCTCACCCACTTGAGTACTGCAGCTTTATTTGTATGAAACAATCCATCTTGAGAGTCTATAGGTTACATGTCGGGTGCATCAGGGTTGGGGGTGGATGAGGCAATGCTTATAAAACATCTCACCCTGCTCAAAAGGTTCAGTTCAGTCCCTTTGTGTTTTGTGCTTTTAACATTGTGGATGGCTGGGTGAGAGGGTCCCAGCTCCACTCGATAACCGTGATGGCACCCTATGAGGTGTGGAGCAGGACGTGACAAGATATGGTGGTGACGATGGAGGTGGGTGGGCTCTGCCCAAGGGTCCCCACCCAGGATACCGATGCAAAAGGGAACAGGAGACATCAGGGGACTCCCCTGCCCTTCACAGTATCCCTGTAAGCTCCGGATGTTTCTGAGTGCTTCCATCAGGTCAACGTGTGCTGTCTACTGGCCTCGGTAACCTGGAAGCATTGAGGCTGGTGGCGTCCCGTTGGTGCTGGATCCCACTGAAGTGGCTCACCATTGCGCCTGAGCTGATTCTCCCTGCCCCTTGCAAGCTGAGAGAGCGATTTTGGTGTGATGCCCTTCCATGGGATCCAGGAATGATTTACTGCTGATCTTTCCAGGCTGAGAATGAAATGCCCAGTGAGGATGAATATGGGGCAGGGAGACGGAGTGAGGAAGAGTGTGGAACACATCACCTGATGCTCACCTCTGGCCAAAGGCAGGAGATGCCACAGTTGCTGCCCTATGAGACAGTCGCATACTGGGTGACAGCTCCTTTCCTCCACTAGGCTTGGTGCAATACAGACAGGATGGTTTTGGCTGGGAAAAAAGACCCAAGTGAAACCATCCTGGTACCAGTTTTTCCACCCCGACATAGACACTGGTGACTATCTCCATGTCGTTAGGCAAGGGCTATGACCAAAAAACAAAGGAGAGCCATTTGTCTGCAGCATCTCCAGCTTTTTGGGAATGTCCCGAGAGACGAATGCATGTTGTAGAGCCCTCTGGAGTGAGACGGTAAATCCAGACAGTCCCAAGAGCTGTGAAAACAGGCCAAGATCGTCTATTTGAAAGCACTGACGCCAGGTGACTTTACCCAGAGTTGATGCCACCAGTTACATCAATGCACTGGAAAGCTAGGATTGAGGAACAGAGGACAAATAGCAAGGCTTGATGAGAGCAACAGGTCACCTCCAGCAAACTCAGAGAGAGTCTTCTCGTCCCAGTATTTACATACCAGGGTTCCCTAGGAAACAATGAAATAAATTCACAGGAAAGTTCCTTTGCTCCCCTTCTCCCAGTGCTCAGGGCTCCCTGGCTGCCCAGTCTCTGGGAGGTGCGTGCTGCCACCGAAACAATGAACCTAACATACTGTCCCTGGTCAGTGCTTATGGCATTTCAAAGACAGCAAGAAATTGGTGTTCTCCTCTCACCACAATTTAGGAGCTGTCTGAGTTGACCATGCCACTACAGCTTCTGCTGGTTGTTGCTTTGTGTTTATTGACACCAGTGACCGGTTCTTGAGATCAAGACCCAGTGAGACAAGATATGAACCAAACAGGGAAGTGTGGCAGCATTCCCTTAGAGCTGGTTTGGGCTCAGAGTGTGCCCAGAGCAGCTGTAATGCTGAGGGCAAAGCAGTTGCTCACTCTCCCTGCCTATGCCTGGCATATTTCAGCTCCTATCTATGGCCTGCCTATACTGATTATCTGATACTTTAGCTATGCAAGTTTTGACCATCCAGGAGTAAATACTCACTGCAACAGCTGGGTTTTATGCAGCTAAAAGCCTCCCTGCTGCCAAAATGGCAGGACCAGAGCCCAGCCCCTTCAGCCTAGGGAGATGTCTGTTGGCTAAAGCAGCAGCAGGCCCTATATCTTCCTGAAGGGCTGGCGAGTATGCAAGAGGAACATAGAAATACACAGGGTGGCAGTGCAGCCAGTTACCCGTCAGTTGGCTTAGTGCTTCTGTCCAGGGTTGGCCATTATAGCCTCAAGCACAGCCAGCAAAGCAACGAGGTCTGGGCACCAGCTCTGACGTGGCTATTGGCAACGAGCGAGGGCTGTCCAGCTGTGTTACACTGTGCTGAGTCTACCCTGGGGGTGAAATATCTCACTGTAAGCCAAGTGCTCATAGCTAAATCACCCTTTAGGACAAGACTTACTGGAAGCATAAAACTGTGCCTCCTTCCATATGAGCAAATGGTTGATAGGTCTGACGGTTTTTTGTTATTCTCCATCACCCAGCATCCAAGCAGCTGCAGGGCAGAGCCCACTGCCTTCCACCTGTGGAATAAAGGGTGATGCAGCACAGAGTGCAGCCTTCTTTTCTTCCAAAAGAACAATGCCAGCATGCCATCATGTCCACCCTCTCAGCTGCCCATGCGGCTTGTCCTCAGCCCTCTTGTGCCACAGGGAAGCCAGCATGTGACCCACAGGAAGTCCTGGATGGAGCCAACACATGCCTTGAAGTACTCCTGTCCTGCTCCATCAGCAGCACTGGGGAACTCCACCAGCCCCCCAGGACATGCCAGAGGCAGTTATAAATGGGATGCATGCCCTTGTCCTCACAGGGATGCAGTCAGCCCTGCTGACCTGCTGTCATCCCCTAAAGAGCTGCCTCCCATTGGAGGAAGGACACTTGATGGCAGAGCTTACGCCCAGCCTGGGGTAACACCTCTCTCAGTGGCTGGCACTTCTTCTCTTCCACAGCAAGAGGTGCCCTGGGGACTACAGCTCCCTGTGAGCCACACTCCCTCCCTCTCTGCAACGGCATGTCAGTAACAGTGGGCCTGCAGTGCTCCTGGGGATGAGCATGGCCTCCTGGGCACAAATGGCTGTCCCTGATTTGATGCGACCACACCAGGTTGTGAGTAGCCATCAGAAAAGCCCAGAATCCCCTGTGGTGGGCTAGGTGGTGGCAGGTTGTCAAACAAACTGGCACATGTCTTACTCCGAAGGGGTGACTGCTGAAAAACACATATCTATCACAGCTATCAATTGGGATGCTGAGTGTACTGGGGCTATTCAGCTCCCGGCTGGAAACCACCAGCTGCCAGTTATTACCACGGAGCGTAAATTGGGTCCTGTTAAAATGCAATTTCCAGAGCTCTCCAGGACTTGTTTTTCTGCAAATGCCTTTTGTCTGCATTAAATGCCTTCCCAGGCCGAGTGGGACGAGCAGTTAACAGAGGAGCCAAAGTAAAAAACAAACAGAGGCAGCTCCTGGCTTCCCCAGCAGCCTGTACTGGGTTGTGCTCCTGCCTCGGCTGCATGCTCGGACACCCTTCCTGCAGGTCTCCCTTTTAATAACGCCTGGTGCCTCTGTGATGGTGTGATGGAGCAGTGCTTCTCCCAGGAGCGCTGCCGCCTGCTCCTGGTGACCATTCCTGCCTGGCTGCAGAGGGTTGTCTCTGGAGCCAATGCATTTTCATGCTGTTCTGAAGCAGTGTACCCACAGGACTTTGTATAGAGAGAAATCAGATTTCCATGCGTTGAACAGCAACAGAGAGTAGAATACGATTTGTATGGTGTTTACTACGCTCATTCATACATCCATAATTATCCTTGAAGGAAACACCTAAACAGTTGACCTCCCCCCCACACCTCACCCCTCACTTCTCTGATTGCTGCCCTACCTTCTTCCAGAACAGCACTACTTCCAGAAGCAGGGCTCGTGCTAGGGCTGCTCTCAGGCAGCCCGCAGTGCAAGGCAGACCCAAGCCGCTCCCAGCCACACAGCTCAGGGGCTCCCCAGCCGCTGGCGTGCTGCACTGTGATTTGTCACAGAGATGAAATATTTTTCAATCCTATGTGGCTGGGAAGAGTTGCGCTCAGGCATTCCAAATTACTTAACTTCACATCAAATGAAACATATTAGCTCTGTCGTTTTCCAGCGGCTGATCTACACAGAGGAAAACAGGCTATTACTGTTACCAGCCAGGAGCTCCTTTTCAGAGCCGGGTTAGGAATTTACATTTGTGTTGTTAAAAGCTATGGATTAATGTCCTGTTGTTGTCCTATTATTGGGACTTTCACCAAAACGTGGAAAATTATAATACAAAAAATGTATTTTTTTTTTTCAGAATACAATGAACAACTACAAAAAGAGGTTTCAAATGAAAGTTTCTTTGTAAGCCCCACTTGTAACTACACAGTAGCAGTCACTGCTTCTAATATCTACAGCTTATACCCAGGAGCCTGCACACTCACATATTTTCTGTTTTATACCTCGAAAAAAAAAAAAAAGAAAGCGAGTATATATCGGCTAACACCCACACAGCATTCTTCCTAATGTATTTCTACAACTACCAAGCAGAGGTCTCCTTGTAAATAAAAGCAGTCTCTTAAATTTATATTGCACTTTTCTTCTGCAGGGACTTTCATTCTATGTACAGAATAATCTCCACCATCACTGAAATGCAGCCACTTCTGGAGTGGAATAAAGCAGCTACTCGATAAGCATGGAGCAACATAAAACATCAGGAAGGGAAACATAATGTACCCGGTTGGGACTGCAACAGATATTTAAGACGACAGTCTGTAATTAAGTTTAAGGATGGTAATTTAGCCAGAACACTGAAAAGTGTGAGGGGGTCTTTAATTGCAAGGGGTGAGGAGCATGGCTTACGTCTCACCTGGGATGCATTATCTCCGCAAGGAGAATTGCCCTCTCAGGCACAGGGATGGGGCAGCAAACCCCAAACACCACTGCTCTTGGGAAGGGGGACAGAGCCTCCCATTCAACACTGCGTGCACCCATACACACACACACACAAACAGCGGCCTCCATCACTGCACAGCTCCTTGTCCTCAATGCTGAAGTGCCTCTTCCCTCTGCCACGCTCCCCTTGCATGCCTGTCAGGGGAATGAGGCCCTTCCCTTCCTCCTTGGTGCTTCTGATGAGCTGAGGCACTTGGGTTAAGGACTTTCCACCAGACTCACCGCCAGCTGTGTTCAAGCCAGAGATAAAGGAGCAGAGCTCTAGGCTGGAAGGGGCTCCCTGAGACTTTTACCAGAGTTACGGGGCCAACAAAGTGGCACATGGGCACCTGACAGCAAGGAGGAGAAGGTCTCACTGCTGACTGCTTGCTCTGCCCTGAGCCCATGGCTGCGGATGGGCTTCCCGAGCCGTGGGTCGGCTTGCGAGGCACGTACATCCCCCCTCGTGGGCTCAGGCCCAGCAGCAGGGCACGGACACTTACCACAAAGATGTTGCTCTGTCCGTGGTCTTGAACTTTCGGACTCCACCTCCCCAACCCCTCGGCACCCCTGCTGCCGACCGAGCATCAGCAAAATGCATTTGTGCAACCTTCTCCCAAGGACCTGAGCAGCCAGTGGAAGCAAGGCCACGAGGATCTCTGCCTCAAAGCCCAGAAGAAGGGGAGAGTGACTGCCCTGGGCTATCTCTTCCTGATAGGAAAACACTCCCATTTCCTTCTCTGCCCAGGAAGGCCCCTGCAGTCAGCAACACAACACTGCTAACAGGTCAGGAGCCACCATGCAGCACCCAAGGACTCCTGGAAAGCATCACCTCCCTGCTAGGACTGAAAGCAGACTCTTATCAGGGTGATGACTGCTATCCTCCAACAAACACAGGTGAAAAGAAGAGCGGACTGTTGGACTGAAAGGGCTCAGTTCAAAGATGCTGAAGGTACCAACTCCCTGTCAAAATGGCAACAGATAGCAAGAAGCAGAATTGCTTCAGGCACCCACAGCATCCCACAGCACTGCCTGGCCCAGCAAGACAGCTGCAGGTCTCCTGGTCAAAAAGGCAGTGTGATCAAGGTCCATATTCTGGAGGGAGGAAGACCTTGCGGAGAGAGAAGGCTGATAGGGCTCTTCCTGGGAAGTGGAGAAAAGCAGTAGGAGCAAGGGAGAGCTCCATCATCCCCTTTCTCTTGTCTTGTATGGCTCTGTACGGAGGAGGTCTCTCATCTTTCAGAGCTGATGTCTTTTCTCTCTCTGATGCTGGCTGGGGAGTTTTAATGCAGAAGAACTCTCACCAAGGAGCAAAGAGAGCTGGTGTTCAGGAATTCAGACTGGATCTCTTGGGTGTTAAATAAAAGCTTTCTCCCTCCATCACCAGAGGAAAGGAGGCACCAGCTGTTTCCAGAAGCTGAGCAATGGCAAGAGGCAGCTAATACATTCAGGTGATTTTGGACAAACACAGTAGTCTCAGAGAAGATGACATATTCATCAGAAATGGGGAAAGGGTCATGGATACTGGGGGTTATGGTGAGAGAGCTCATTGCACACCTGTGGTGCCCCACAAGCAGAGCTCAGATGGGGAGTTCCTAAGGGGAGGAGTCCCACTCAGCTAGGAGGCTAGTGGAGCTAGAAATCCCCAGTGCACCGTAATGTGGGGCTAACTCTGCCCTGTGCAGGGAGGTAAGTCATGCCCATTGCTGCTTCTCGTCGCAGCAAGGATATCATGGCTCCTGCTTAACTGGTGCAGGCAGACCCTTCTCCTGGGGTCTGTAAGGATGCCAGTTCAGTACGACAGAATTCAGCCACTTCTCTCCTGAGCAGTGGTGCTGTACCACATTTCCTCTCTGCAGCTAAAGGCCTGAGAAGTGAGGTGGCAATATCAGCACTGTCTGCACAGCTGGCCAAGGGGCTGGATGTGGGCATGGGACCTGCTGTTTGGTTGAAGGAGGCTGACATGCCTGACTCCTTCCATCATCCAAAAAGCTTGAGCTGGGGGAAGTTAAGCAGTGGAGTTAAAGACTAGAATAAATAACTAATGAAAGAGAGACAGAGAAGCAACGCTGGGCTTAGGGCTGAGACAGCTCTCATCCCAACATAGAGAGAAGTCAATGTGTAATTGCTCCCCCCTTCCCTTCCCACCCCACCCCACTAAGAGACCTTTCTGCCTGCAGCTCAGATCTGCTCTCATAGTTTCTCCACCCAGCAAGAAGTAATGAGAGAGAGAAAGAGGCATTTGGGGGCCTGCACTGCAGCTGGATCCGGTCGTGTCTCCTCCACCATTCAGTGGGATCCATGGGATGGACCCACTCCTGCTCCACTTCTTCAGGCTGGCGGGCGAGAAGCATAGAAAGGTGGGGATTGGACAGCAGCGCAGGCCAAAGCAAACTGCACAGGGGGCAATTAAATACATGAGAGCCTGGAGGGTGGACGGATGGAGACACTGAAGCACATGCGGACGAGGCAAGGTGCTCTGGCCACTGGCCTGTGGGGCGGCTGCTGCGTCACTGCAGGGCAGCCCCAGCCAGTGGGAGAGCACGGTGGGCTGAGGAGAAGGCTGCGATATATTGTCCACTAAGCTGCGGGCTCTGCTGTAAAGAAGGTAACTGTTCTGGTAGAAATTTGTGCTTTAATATATTTTTGTTTGTTTGTTTAAAACAAGTTCCCACTTCCCTGAGGAAGCCCTGTCCGACATTCCCAAGGAAATATAGTGGTAGTTTTTTCCTCCTTCATTTGCTCTTCACATTTCTTCATTCTTTTTTTTGTCTTTAATTCCTTCTTTCCTGTGTTTCTGTTTCCTTCCTTCCTCTCTTTCTCTCACTCTCTTGTGCACGTGCTTTTTAAAAAAAATTGTCTTTATTTTTTAATTTTGTCTTAGACATTATGACTTTCTCAAGGAGTGCTCCAGTTCTGAACCAGATCCCTTTGCGTGGTCATGCCTGTCAGTCTTTGGTAACGTATGGACACTTTGGTGTGCCAGTGAGGAGGGGAGGAAGAGGAGCAGAGGTGGCTGAGTAGGAAAGGAGCAGGAATGTCTCGGTCTGAAGACAGGAGCGCTCACTTGCCATCATCTGAGAAGCATGTAAAGGAAGAAAGTCAATGGGCCGCAAAGACAAGGGCCATACTGGGCTGGGACACCATTTCCTGGAAGAGCAACCGCTGCCAGCCAAGGAGAGAGAGAGAGAGAAATTAGTGATGGGAAAGATGCAGATCTCATCAAACAAGTCAGTGCACAGCAGACACTGTCTCTCCTCACACCCCAAATCACGAAGCACATCCCAGATACAATGAAGGGTCTTTATACTCTTCCCTGGACATTTTCAGGACTTCCCCAGATTATTTCTTTTCCAGGCCAAAAATGCTGAATCTTGGTTACTTTTGCAATTCAACCCTTTCTCCCCGGATGATTCAACTTTAGCCAAGGAAAAGGTTCTCTTTGGGGTCTGGTTAAAGTTTGGCCATCTAAGGACCTTTAACTACGTTGGAAATTTGAAAATTTTTAGGGTATTCTGACTGTTTTGATGTTTTGTTTTCCCTTTTACCATTGGAATTATGAAAATTGTTGACAGGAGCTCTTTCTCAATGATTTTTTTTTTCCTCCTGCTCATCTGGTTATGTCATTGAGGACACAGGCAGGGCTAAGGCACAAGGCACACTAGTGATTCCCACCCAAAGACTAACACTTGCATACTGCTCATGTACCTTGTTATGGCCCCAACCTCAGTAAGAATGAAGTTGACTCATTTTCTGGAATGCCTTTAGCGACCGGGGGTGACACCCCCAGACCCCCACACTGTTGTGGTCTTCAGCATGCTAGTGTCTGGCAGCACAGCCCCCACAGGATCCGGTTGTTCCTCTGAACTCTTGCTGACTCACGACTACAAAGAATGAGTTAAAAGTCTGACATGCCCTCTCCTAACTTCTAGTGATAGAGTCTGCTTTGTTGAGTCCCATAAATACACCAATGTGCACTGAAATTAGGGGAACATCCCTAGTACAAGCATTCAACTATGCACTCCCACTGGCTCATTTTCCTCTGAGGCATGCACACTCTTACCCTTATTTGGTCCAATTGGCTTCCTCGGACAGTCTCCCTTTTTCAGAGTGACGTCATCAATGGCAATGTCCCCCTCATAGCTCGTGCCCCGGACACCTTCGAAGATGATCTGCAATCAGAGCATGGGGCAGAGCCCAGTGTGAAGCTGTGGAAGACGTGCTTCCTTCCTATGCAAGGTGCAGACCATCTCTTACTAGGTTCCCCTGTGAACGGCTTCTCCCTGTTTCTCCAGCACTCATAGGATTTGGAGCATTGAGTCCCATACAGTAGAGAATCAACCTCAGCGCACTGTCTGCTGTGTAATAAATGAGCATGCAGAGTTCTGCTTTATTAAGTACCTTGCAATAGCAAAACTGACACTGAACAGCACTCTCAAGAGTAACTGAATTCTTATTTATTTTTTTATAGTACCCAAAAGCGTGCTGGGCATTTTGCCACAGTACCACATTGTACCAGCCTGCACAGCCCCAGATCTCACAAACAACCCTACAACAGCCAAGCAGCCTGTTGGGCAAGGGCACCCGCGGTAAAACATCTGGTGTCAAAGCCACACACCTTCCTGGTATTCATAAACAACTCAACAAGCACACACAGTGTGCCCAGTTCACATTTGCAAGGCACCCTACACTCCTAAATCAGAGGGATAGTTGGGGTGAGCTCTTGTAGAACATGCTATGAGAAGCATCCAGCACTCAAAGTCACCTCTGACCTCTGTGCATGCACTAAGCTGTTGCCTTGCCTCAGCGACCCTGGGGGTGCAGAGCTTCCACAGCATATGGAGGGGGTAGGTGGTATGCAGCTCGTTGGCTGTGGCCCTGACTTACCTGGAAGGGCCCAGGAGGGTTGATGGGCACGTGTGCTTGCTGCCACATGTTCCCCCGGTTCCCGCTGAGTGACCACACCTGGGTGTCGATGGCCCGCTTGTTCCGCACGCGAACCAGCAGATTCAAGGAGCCTGTAGGAGAGAAATTCCGTGCTAGTGACACAGGGCGTGCAGGAAACCCAATCTGCTGGGCTGACCCTCGGCACAGCTTCTTCTCCTGAGTTGACAAGCATGTCTCACTGGCAGTATTTCATCTACCTGGGCTCTCCAAAGGAGGATGCATACTCTGATGAAGACAGAGGAAAAGAAGAGGAAGAAGCAGTCTGTAGCATGGCTGTGTGGCCTTGCAGCCTTGCAGATAGCAGGTGGCAGATAGGCTAGTTGCAAGGAACCTACACAGGTGTCTTGTCCAACCTCTGGCCTGAAGCTGTTTCCAGTTCTAGACCAGGACAGCATGGTTTTGTCTGGCTAAGTCCAGCATGGACCCCCAGTGGTGCCACTGGAGGCTGATGTTCCCTGTTATATTGTCTAATACTACTGATAAGAGTTTGGGTCCATGACCTTTGTAATTACCTTTCAAATAGTTGGTGGTCAAGGGCTGGTAGCAGCCTCCTCTTTGCCTGATGGAGCAAGCCCAGCTCCCTCAACCTCTCTTCCCTAGCATTTCTGCTCTTGTTCCATCCTGATGACTCTCTCTCTCTGTTGGATCTGCACCAGTTTGTCCACAACCCACTTGAACTGGGAGTACTAGGACACATTCCCCTTTCCCCTTCCACCACTGTCATGTGGCATATTTAGTTTACAGCCTTTTCCTGACCCTGGCCATCAGAAATATCACCTATGTCCTCAGCAGCCACTTGTCCTGGTTACTTGACCTGAAGCACACAAATGTGCTTTGCTGGTGCTGTGCAGCATTGCCTCTCATGCCCGCCCCCACATTGTCAGAGGGACACAAACACACTGTGAATCAGCACTGGCTTTAAGCCCTTTCCATCAAACAATTCCCAAAAGGTTTTCTCTGCCACTAAAACAAAAACAAAGCCAACAAATCTGAAAGCATTTCCAGTTTTCACTTTGAAGAGTGTCACATTCCCCCTCTACCCACAAATGAAACTCTTTGTCTACCTACTGTGTCTTTTTAGTAAACCTCCCCAACTGACTTTCTTTTTTTTTTTCTTTTTTTGTTTCAATAAAAACATTTTTAAACATTCGTTCAGGGTTAAACTGAAACACGTTCTTTTTTTCAATGATGAACCAAAAAATCAATCAGGACTCTAGTCACTCTCTTGCTCATCAGTGTTTCTGATATACACAGACATATTACCCCTGAGAGCAGGGAGGCAATAACAACCCTTACTTAAACATCCATAGTCTACCCACATTTGGGGTGCTGCCTTCCTGCCTGGGTATGGCTTTCTGGGAGCAGCGAGAAAAGGACAGAGAGAGTGACTTTCCTAGATAACCTCCTTCCTATGCAATTTTCTGAAATCCTTCCTTCTTGGCACATCAGCCCTAGGGGTATTGTATGAAGGACAGGGACCTGGAAGTACTCCTGCTGAGTGCCTTGCTGACAGAGAGCAAGATACATCACAAGGAGTTCAGAGATGCATAATAAAGATGATGAAATGTTTAGATTCTGAGTGGCTGACTTACAAGAAAAGGTTAAAAGAATGAAGTATGTGTATAATTTAGTGAACTGATAAAAGACGGGCATGGTTATTGACTGGAAATATTCAGAAGCACTAGCATTAAGGCTGGCTGAGACAAATAGATGAAGACCTGACTGAACAGGGAGAGGGCAAGACAGCAGGAAGGGAGGGGGACATCCCACCACCTGGGATGCTTTCTGGTCAGCCTGCAGAGCTAATACCTCCTTTTAAACTCCTGTGACTCAAAGATGAATGAGAGAAGGATGGAAAAACATCTGTCTGTCTGGAAATTTTAGGATATCAAAGATATCAATTTCCTTCCCCAGTGGTTCTGAGTTTCGCACTTAGGATATGCACCATGATCCATGAGGAGTAACATATCTTGTTCCTCTTTTGATCATCTGCCACTGCACAACCTCAGAGAGGCAGAAGTAAGCAAGTGGGATCTCCCTCCCGTGAACGTGGGTCTCCATGGGAGTCTCTGGCAAAACCAGTTTTAAGCCATTGGCTTCTCGGTGCCCTCCCTACCCTCAGGAGAAACCTACAAGGGAAGCCTCAGTAGGAAGGATACCTAGTCCTCACTGGGGCCCTTGGCCAAACTGATAGCCCACACTGGATCTCCATAACCCCACAGATCATTGTCAACAGGAGCATGTTCAGAGCAGCTAATTACAGCAGTCAGAGCTGGTGAGTCGAGGGACTGAGACTAAATGAAGAATTGATATGGAGCTGCCAGCAAGCAAGAGTTAAAATAAACTCATGTCCATTCTAGCCTCACGCAGGGATGGCAGCTAGGATCCAGCACACCAGAGCCTGGCTGAGCAGCCAGCAGTGGGACAAATCAAGCAGCAAATGAACTCTGGTGTGCCCTGGGATGAAAGTGAAGGTGAGATATAAAGGTACTCATAGAAGCATCTGGAATGCAAATTAGTGCCCCCAAAGCACTGGCTGTGAATACCTGGCCTGAACCCAAACTGAGCCTGAGCATGTCCTCACTGACAGCCTTGCAGCATTCAACCTTTTAGCCCCCAAATTCTCCAGCAGAACAATACTGAACAAAAGCAGGCGTTATTCAAGGAGTTTGAAATTGGAAAGCAAACTTCCTTCTCTGCCCACAACATGCCATCTTTCACCATACCTGTCTAGACAGGGAAAACTGAGGGTCAAAACAGCCAAACAATGTGTTCACGACTGTCTTACAAATCAGTCAGAGTCGCAAAGGAAGGTCAGATCTGCTGCTCACAGCATACATGCAATCCCAGCTAAATTACAAAGCCTTTCAGAGGCTGGGAAAGCACCACAAAACCTCCCTTCTCCAGGAACGTCATCACTGAGAATGTGCTTCTGGGAGGAATGGCAAAGATGCCAGCTCTTCAAACTACATATGGATGAAGCTTCAGCCCCATCTGGTTTTATACTACAATCACGCCCAGTTTCCTGTATCGGAGTTCAAAGCCAGCTGGCAGTCTTGTTACCTATTTGTTTAGTCATTGCTCTTTCCCCATCTCCTACATAAGATGTGTCTGGCATTTCCTAATGGCACCTGGTGGTGAGGCACACACACAAAGACAGGCCACGTATCTGCTGCTGAATCTCTCCAGCTGACCAGAGACAGAAAAACACAAGAAAAATTCCAGGACACTGACAATCCTATTGTTACCTCTCCCCAAACAAGAAAATATTCACATTTCTCTTGCAATCTGTATTATTCCTTCTTCCCAAACAAAAGCGAGAATAAAGGCCAGTGAGGAATCAATTACAGTGGGAGCAAGCCCTGCCTTCTACTGACTGCCTTTAAGACCAAAGTTGGCATTTCAAGAGTGGCACTCACACAAAAGAGCACCAGCTGGGCTGCCAGATAGAGTAGCCCAAGGGATGCCTTTAAATGTTACCTTCTCACAAGAAGAAAAGGTCTCCTCTCATTTTCCGTGGGATGGAGATTTCACTGTCATGCTGAATAGCAGCGTGGATCTGGAGGAACCAGCACAGGCGGCACTGGGAGGGAAGCAGGGTCTGCAAGGGCAATACCATGGGCATAGTCTGTGTGGGATGGCAGAGCAGGCTTCAAGAGCTTTCTGTGGGGCAGCTGGGAGAGGGAAAGCGGGGTGGGGACAGGCTGCTGTGTGCAGAGGTGGGCACGCAGCTCATTTTGGGTGGAAGCCAGGAAGAGAACAACCAGAAAGCAAAGGGAGGACAACGCTGAGCACCGAGAGGCAGAGTGCTGTGCCAGGCACGGCAGAGCTCCGTGGGCTGCATTGGAAAGGCTGCTAGGATTCACAGCTGGGAGCTGGGGTGGCTGTGGGCTCAGGCCGATCTCACCATGGCTCCCCGCTGCCTTCCTGCAGTGTCCCTGCTGTGGGATGGGGCTATCCCAGGGGATCAGGTACCTACAGAGCTCTAGCTGCAGCCACAGTTTGGGTTTGGTCCCCAGCTGAAGCCAGCCAGAGAGGGGAATCCAGAGCAGAGAGTCCCCGGGGCATTACAGCTGTAGGCGAGATAAATTGAGATGAGATGAAACAGATTTGTGGCAGGAGGTGCCCAAGGCAGAGAGAACTCAGACCTTATAGAGCCTGGCAGAGTCATTTGCAGACCTAATGTCAGGGCTAAAGCCAGGCTAGGGAGAAAAGAGCCCTTATCTTTCTTACAGGGACTTTAAGCACTTCCTTAAGTGTGGTTTAGTGTAACACCACTGATCACAAAGTACAAGTCCAAAGCTTAGCGCGGGCAAATCCCAGAAGTGAACAAAAGTCCCCAGAAAGAATCTATTACTGCTCATAATCCCCGGAACAAATACCCGCCTCTCCCTTTCCCTTTCTCATTTAAATGGATGCTAATGAAGAGCAGTCAGTATCAGGCTGGTGTTCTCAGTTAGAGTGCTGTGGGGAAAAGTTACTGCTCTGAGAGCTGGGAAGCAGACAGCAGAAAAACAACTGCGGCACTGATAGAGACAGAGAAATAATATCAGCTTGTTACTGAGTCATAATTCTCAAGAATGTCTTGTCTTTGTGCCATGATAGGATATATTTATTCCTTCACAGTACCTAATGATGCTTCGTACGTTAATATATGTGGAATAAGGCAATTAAAGTTCCTTGGCTGCTTTCCACTCCCAGTTCCACAGAAACTTTGCCTCAATGTGTCTTTAACTGATCCCAGCTTGGTGTGCAGGGTCCTCTGTGACTACGGGTCACTACCCAGACCCCTTCCACTGTGTCAGCAAAATCAAAGCAGGAGAGTTCAGAGAGCTCATTAATACTGAGGAAACAGAGTCTTGGTCAGAGTTTGGAAAGCGCAGCTATCCCAGCTCTACTTGCAAGGCATCCCCTTTAGCTTTAGAGAGACATTAAGCACGTTCAGCGCCGTGTCACAGGCCTGCTAATTGCTACGGGATTCTCTTCCAGCTGCGTTATGCTGCAGAGACTGATAAAAGGGATCAGGGGAATCAAAGTCTCTAGTTCCCTGCTGCGGTTGGGACTTTCTGAGAATAAATAGCAATATGATAAGTTTTGCTTGGCAATGTTTCCCCTGTAGCAAACCAGTGAAAATCAGTTAAATCTTGCTACGTGGAATTTTCTTGGATTTTACTGTGGATTTAAAAAATTAGAGAAAAAACACATTTCCACCCCTGACCTTCCAAACTACCATAAAATAAGGATGGGTTTGAAGCTATACCCCCTGACTACAAGGCCAACTGCACAGAGTGATCTATGATCCATCACTATCTGACCCGCTTGGCATGGATATGAATGTTGGGATGGAGGGAACGGATCAGCGGAGAGACAACGGTGACAGGCAAAGTGGACAGATGGCAGGCAACCTGGGGTGACATGCTTGGGGGAGACCTGGGTCATGCGGGCAGTGGGTAAATGCAGCAGCACCATCATGCCTTACTTAAGTGATGAGGAATGGAAGTGCTAATGGGAGGGAAGCAGGCAGACTACAGCTACAGTTCCTTCTCTCTAGGACATCCCCACCTGCCTGTGTACACGGAGAGCAGATGGTGATATGGTAGGAGCAGACTTACAGTGAAGCTATGCTTGAGCTTCTTTGCTCATTTGATCCATGGTCTAATTAGAGAAAGTGTCGGCATACAGAGATGAACGATACAAGACATTCATCTTTGATGCTGTGTGTGCAAAGTAAAATCCTGCCACCCCTTTTCAGGGAAAATTCCCTTGGAGGTTCTCTCTGACCAGTGGCAGGCTTTCCTGCCCATTGACAACAGGATATGGTTTAAGAAATCCAAAAACAAAACAAAACAAAACCCCACCCACATTCCATAACGTTAAATTAATGCTATCTCAGAAGAACAAAGGCCCATCAGATACGCAGCCAGAACAGAGCAGAGGGAGAGAACAGTCTGGCATTTAAAAAGACAAGAAGCAGGAGTCCTCAGGCTTTTTGCCAACTCCACATCTGATTCATCATGCCAGCTTGCTTAATCACACCCCTTTCCAGTACATACACATTTTGCAGGGAACAATGCCAACAGGCTATATCCTTCCCCACAGGACAGTTTGGCTACAGCATCCATGGGATCAGGCTAGAAGCTTCTTCCCTCTGCCAAGGTTCCCACTGCACCAAGACCCCGTTGCCTTCAATCCAGACACTCAGCTACTGGGTTCTCCTGGAGAACTCCTGCCCTCCATAGGCAGAGGAGCAGAGGACAGTGCCTTCTGCTGTCTCAGCTGGACACAAGGGAGAAAGGGAATGCAAGGAGCAGAGCAAGAAGGAGACCACGTGGAAGTAACCATTCCCACCAATTTTGCAGATTCAAGGAGCAGAGTGAAGCACAGTTACTCTGAGGTCTGTGTGCTCCTCGTTCACCCTCTGTTTTGTGACATGCCCAGTTGCCTCTAGGCAAACATTCTATCTTCTCCCAGCTTTGATAACTGACCCTTTCATCTTTGCCACCAGAGACAGCTGGGTCCTTTGCACAGCTCTTGTTCTCAGTTCTCAGACTGAGCACGCACTGTGCTCTGCTCTCAGACAAGCGGAAACAGAAGTCTGCTTCACACATACTGCCAGGTTTAAAAGAGCACAACAGGCAGGCAGGGTGAGCCTGCCTGCATCTCTTCTGAGGGCAGTCTTTGCAAAGACCTCGGTCAGAGGGGAAGCAGACTTGCAGAGCCCCCTGGACAGAAGTGGTGTCAGGAGGAGGCTGAAAAAAACCCTGCAGAAGCAGATGTACTTATGCTGTCTCTATCCCTATTAACAGCCTATTTTCCCATCTTCACCCAGCCCCAGGAGCCAAGCACAGGGCAGCTGCACAGCTGCAGGGCTTGGAGCAGATGGGCTGCTTTAGTGCAATGCCGATGCAGGCAAGACAGCAGAAACGAGCAGCTGAGATCACGCATTCTTCCTGTTGAACTGAAGACACTGCTCAAAATCTGGTCTCTGACCTCCACCTCTGCCTGGCCCAAAGAGAGGTGAATTGTAGAATCATTACGGTTGGAAAAAACCTCTAAGATCATCTTGTCCAACCATCAACCCATCCCCACCATGCGCACTGACCATGTCCCTCACTGCCACATCCACATGGTTCTTGAATGCCTCCAGGGACAGTGACCCCACCACCTCTTTGGGCAGCCTGTGCCAGTGCCTCACTGCTCTTTTGGATAAGAAGTTTTTCCTAATATCCAACCTGAATATTTCAAGCCCAGGAACTGGGGAGGATGATGGCTTCTTCATGCACTTTGGGAAGACTGTTAGAGCCTGCTGTGTTCCCAGCTTTGAGATGGGATGGATTGTAACTAGAGACTCCCATTCCATTTCCTGTCTGGCTATGCTTACCCCAAGAAACTTCAAGGGGACTGGCTGAGACAGTAAAACTCCTAGCCAGGATGTGCAAACTCCAGTGGTTCAAGTGCTGGGATGCCTGTCCTTCCTGAAGAGCTCCCTTTGGGAGAGGCAGTCACTCCTAGAAGTAATGGTGATGACTGACACTGAGAATTTTTGAGTTTTCTGGGAAGCATTTCAATACATGTTGCACAATCATGTCTTGCTGAAGTTCAGAGAGGCTGGGATGTTTGCGTAAGTAGTACAAGACAGTTGTGTCCCCTGCCCCGCAACTTTATCCTGTCAGAGCACCTGGGGGTGGGGGGTTCCCTGGTGGTACACCAACTTCAGCCTCCACTTACACAATTATGAAACTGCTCCATGAAGAGAACAGAAGAGTGACCCATGAGCGCTAAAGGAAAATCCAAATAGGCACTTAGAGCTTAGACATTTCTTCTTAAGTGTCTGTTAAGTTTTGTATCTAGTGATTTCAGGGCCTGAATAACTGATGCAGCACTCAATATCCCAGGAGATGATCAGGTTGCAGTACATCCTTACTGCCATTCAACTCTGCACATGGCTGCAGCTGCTGTAAGCCAAGTCTGAACGGAAACATCCTTTGCTCAGAGCTGGGAGGCAGGGAAGGGAGTTGTAGTGGTTGTAGCTTCCCATAGGACAAATAACAGTGACTCAAATTAGGTGAGCAGAAGAAAAAATTGTCTATGGGCATTCAGGGCATCTGTGTCAGCAATCGGTGCCTGCCATCCTTTCCAACAAATTCTGCAGCAGTAACATGGTCAGATCATGACTTGTAAAACAGCAGAAGAGGATTTTTGAAGAAGGCAACATTTCAGTAGCTATCTGCAATAGGAACTTGATTGAGTGGCACACTATTAGGTAGGAACAAGAAAAGGTAAGGATCAGTGCACCTGGATTCAAGGTAATAACAGAATGTCTGCATCGACATGAAGACATATTATTCATTGAACAGAAAGGACATATAGCCAACCCATACATGAATGCCTTTTCTTCCTCTCCATGTCTTCTCCAGCTTTTACAGCAGTCTTTGGCCAAGCTCTTTGGGTTAGGGACAATTCGGTCCCACATCTGCAAGCTGTGACAAGCATGCTGTTGGTGCTGTTTGTGAGTCAACATCCAATCAAGCTGTAGACACCTATTATTTACTGGGCTTCAGGAAGAGTAACTGAAGGGAGTTCTCTGCCTCTTGTTATGCAGAAATTCTGATTAGGTAATATATTGGTCCCATCTGGCTATAATACAAAGCTTACTGGAGTCTTTAGAAAAGCAATGGCTTCTATTGAAGTCATTCTATAGCCTTTGGTTCAGAGCCACTCTATTGAACTTACAGAGTTTGAATGACACTTTACAAATATATAGTTATCTTGCCAGGTATTTATAATACTTGCTCATGATCATGGTATTTGACTAACTTCCAGAAGAACTGAGTAGATACTATTAGAAGAGACCACAGTTTATCCAAGGCCCCATACCATAGCCCACAGCAAGCTGCTTGACGTCTGCACAGAACATTAGTTAAATACGCATCTATTGATGGATGAATGCGTAAAGCCAAGAACGCATCTGAATAAGTGGAAAAAGAAAGGATATATATATATATATAAAAACTGAATACATTTCTTCATTACAAACTGTTCGCTTAGCTCTAACTGCAACTTGTTTTCATAGGCCTAGAGGGAAGTGAATCACACTCATTAGGAAAATCAGCCTCCCCTCAATCAATCCGGTGATGTAATTTCTGTTGTGTAGAACTACTGCACTGGTCACAATGGCATGGATTAAATGAACTATGCATTCGTGTATCAAGCAAACGTTTTATCTGCAACACAAGGCAGCTACTTCCAGGATGGCAGCTGTATAACTGTATGCAGTAGCACTTGAACAAACAGAATACATATATCCACAAGGTTTGGGTGGGAAAGAGGGTGCTAAGATGTTGAATATTACAAAAAGGTCTTCTTCATGGTTCAGATCACTTTGACATTGGCATAGGTGGTACCTGTCAATCAGCTTGACCTGACAGCTCTTATTTCTGTCACTTGTCAGAAACAAGATGCAACTATGGCACCTCTGCAAACACTATCTCCTACTGTGATCATGCACTACAATGTCTCAGACACACCTTTGCTCCAGCTGCATAATTTGGGTTGAAGAAGTAAAAACAGCAATTTGTTATGACAGGCCTTCCTGGTCTGTGTTTCCTGATCCGGAAGAGGGTGCCAGTGGTGACACCTGCTTATAAGCCAATTATTTCTGTACAACAGCTTGTGGCTTTCTTGGACTTGGATGCTCTCGTAAGTGGTGTGTGTGATCAAGGCTCATTGTTTCTACTGACTTAGATCTAAAATCCCTCTTAATCAGTACCAAGCACGGTTCCTCACAGTAGTTTATGATTTTATTGAAAGCCTCCCATCCTGATTATACACAGGCCAGATGTAGCTAGTGTGATCAGATAAGGTCTGTGACAGCACTAAGCTGGCACAATAGCACCTTTAATTCTCCAGGATTTTTATAGGTGCTGGACACACACCAGAAAATAAGCCTGTTCTCTGACTTCTGGAAGAGCGACTGGCCAAGGTAAGACCGTGAAACTACCAGAGCAGAAAGGAGGCTTGAAGTATAAAACTGCAAGCAAAGAGAAGGATCTTCAACCAGGCCCATCTCCTGATGCCTAGGACCTGCCGGTCTTACACTCCCAACCTAAGAGACATGCCAGGGTGGGGAGAGCTCTCTGTCATCTCCCCTTTTTGAGGCAGAATTCTGCCATAAGCCTGTAGGCAGTAATGAGTTGTACTAAAAACACAGCAAAAAAAAAACAAAAAAGGGTCTGCTGGTGAGATCACAAATTGGAAGGAGGCTAAAAAGTAGCAGTTTGAGTACATTCAGAGTCACTGCTTGCAAGTAGGTATTCCCAGCAAGCTGTCCTCTCACAGCATCCCCTTCCCAGGATGCCTCTGGAAAGAGAGGAAGAGGAATCTGACAGTGGAAACAGGGACCTAGGGATCTGCTCCCAGCTGAATGCTGACTCATCAGGCCAACCTGACAAGGAGTTGCACTCAACAACTGGTCTCTGCGTGCTGTAGCTAGCTCGTCTCCTGAAGGAGGGCATAAAGCGAGCAATACCTCCTTTGATATATCTGTGTCTGCCACAGACAAGACACTCTAGTTCTTGAATGTCTGCTGGAAACTGTATTTCTTTTCTCCTCCTCCTCCTGATTTTTTGGTTTGGGCTGGCAGGATTGTAGGGCAATGTAAACACTTGCTCTAGAGGGGGGTAAAGGTAGGAAAACCAATGACCAAGTAACTCCAGAAGAATGGGGATTGCCTCCAGGGAGCTCCCCTTCACCCTGCTCTCTCATCAGCTGAGAGATATTCAACATCATCCTGCTCTGCTAGTTGCTGAATATTTTATACCATGGCTACAAACGCTCCATTTGTATTCAGTTTCTCTCTTTCGTCATATCTATTATAAACGAGTAGTGTCTGGGAACTCTCCCAGGGAAGATTTGCCTGGATGGCTATGGATATTTTATAGTCAAATTGTGAGAGTAAACCAGCTTTCAAGTTCTGTAGAGAGGGGAAAAGGTAATAAAAGGGTTATTAAAAAAATAAATAAATGTCGGGGTTTTATATGGCTTCCTTTCATAGTGACAGAGCTTCTGTTGGCTCCACGATGGAGCTCAGCTTCTAGGAGAGGCTAAGAGATACCCTCTTGCTGGCACTGTTTGCCAACAGGAGCCATCTGATATGCTACGGCTGGCTCAGTTGTGCTGGCATCTGGCTTGGCAGGACTGGGCTGACACTAGGTGAGGCAGAGCAGTGTCCGCAGGCACTGGGGACAGGTGGCTATATGGGAAATGATATGGACATGGCCCAGGCTGGTAAGCACTCATCTTTACCTTCATATTGTCACATATGTGATACAGGTAGGAGGCCAGGGTCCATCTCTTCATTTGGCAGGAGGAGTCCTAGCAAGGAGGCCTATATTTGAGGGGAACTCCCCTCTTGTTCAAGTGGGGACTGAAGAGGAATGTGGCCACAAGCTGAAGAAGTTTGCTTTGCCATCGGGCAGGCTGCCACTTCCACACAGGACTCTCAGGGGACTTCAGCCAGCATGGACACCAAGACTGCCCGAAAATATCAAAAAGAACCCAAAATAATTACAGAATATCATGACTGTCCCTGAAAGAAACTACAGAGCAGAGAACAGATATGAGAGACTGAATTTCAAATTGCAGATGGATATACTGTGGGTTTCCTAGACAAATCCGCATCTTCAAAGCCCAAGAGAAAAGAACTTCTCATTTCTTTTTCTCTCTTTCTCTGACTCTGTCTATTCAGTCTAATTTTTAAATAATTTATTCACTCTCAGCTCAGACTTACTCATCTTGGAAAATCATCTCATGGTATTAAACAGCCTATTTACCTCACAAAAATTTAACAGCCCCTTTATGCATCAAGGGGGAAATGGGGAGCAGGTAGGTACAATGACATTGAGTATAACGGAACACTCAATTGTTATAAAAGGCACCTGATGGTGGTGAATATAAAATGACACTCAGTGGCTTTCCTAGGTCTTTGGCTCAACTGTGTCTTTTGCTGTGGGTAATTCGTGGGTGAAGCAAATGAATAAAGAGTTAAAATACCAAAAGCCAAAAATCTGTAATGAATTGATTCCCCGGCACATCCAGTCCACACCACCTCCTGAGAAACCACAGGAGTGCTGTCAAACAGCTGTCTTCCAATACAGAGCAAAAGCTAAGGGGCTTTTACTTTCCCAGTGAAATGAGCTTGGAAATAGGACACAGCTGTATTCTTAAAGGAAACAAAGAAAGAGAAGGTTGCTTTGTGCTCCTCCCTTCACATCTTCTTTCCCTGGCAGTCTTCCACTTTTCCCCATTGGTCTGTGCCACCCTTGATTGCAATCACAAAAGATCAAATCCCTTTAAAAAATGCCAGGAGAAGACATGTGGGCATTAGGCAGGAAAGCCAACTGACCACAATGGAAAATAGCTGAGAAGAAGGGAATTTTCCAGCCAGTGTTAATGGCTGGACTCTGTCAGCTAAGAAAGCCCAGGAAGCCTGGGAAAACCTGGCATCAACCAGTACCAACAGTTTTCTGCTGCTGCCAATGTGAACACAGTGCAGAGCAGCTCTTCTGCAGGAGAGATACAGGTGTGTGAAAACACCTCTGACCTAGCTGGACTCAGTGCAGAAAGCAAACTTGAGTCCCTAGAGCAAAGACAGAGAAGCAGACCTGCTCAGTGAACCGCTGCCCAACTACTCCAACCGGCATCCACGGGGTCAAGCTTTCAGCCTAGCCCCTACTGAGAAAAGGTCTCAGATTTTGCAGCTCAACCTCTCTGCTGTGCCACATGTGCACAGAGATGTGGTGGCTGGACTCAGGAGCATGTTTCCTTCCAATGACATCAACAGTGCTGAGGCAGAGAGCTGTTAATTAACCCCGTTTATTGAAGGGCGGACACATTCCTGCCTGGGCCCTGCTTTTTCAGTCAGGCTCCAGTCCAGCAGGTGATTAATAACCTAGCGTGCTGTGGAAAGAGTGCATCTATTATTCAAATTAATGAAATTATAATCAAGAGGTGACGAATTAGCAATTGCTCCTTGACTGGATATGGAAACTCATTAGAGTGTCGGGTGCTGCTGCGGCACTTGCTGTACCAGTACGAGTATGGCTGGAGAGGAGGGAATCAGCTCTGCCCTGGCACACGCATCCTGAACACACCAAAGTAGCTGCACCCACCACAGAGTCCCACATCCCTCCATCTCCTCTCCAATGTCACACTACCTAGAACAAGGTGGCTGTGGTTACGACAAGGAGAAACGTGAACGCAGCTGTGCTGTTTTTTCTTGTGGAGGGTAAGGAGTCCTGTTCTAGAGGAAACATGGCAAGGAGTGATGGCTGGCTTCAAGACACTGTCCCAAAGACAGCCTCACAACCCTGGCATGCTGGGAGCAGGCAAAGGACAGCTCTCTGAGGACCATCCTGGTGCCCTGAGTACCAGAGTGAGACTTTCAGCCACTCAAATTGCTGGCTGCAGTCATGGCTGGTGGAGCGGAGGCTGGAGGCCCTACCCCTACACCCTGCACTAGGCCAGAGTTACCCGTCCCCAGACAGTACTCACCAATGTGCTTGCCATACATGTGGTAGTAGAAGGAGACACAGTAGTACTTGGCTGTGATGTTGTACAGTGGGCTGATCAGTCGGGCTTTGTCTCCTGTCACCCGGGGGCGAGAAGCCTCGATGAACATGTAATAACCTATACAAGGAGAGAAAAAGGTGGGGAAAGGCACTGCATCTCCTGCCCTGCTAGTAATGGAATGCTGGGGGCTAGGAGATTCCTCCTCCTCCAAGAGACATGGCCTTGCTCTTCTCATCCCATTGGATCCCATCCAGAAACATTTGCAGAAAAAGGACTGCAGAAAGGATTCAGTGTACCTGGTGTAAGCAATGTTGTTTTGATCTAAGGAGAACAATACCAAAGTAGCTGCTAACAACCCAAGGAGGATCAGATTAACTATTTAATCTGTTGACATCCTTTGAAGTGCTAGGTCAGGCTGGTGTACTGAACAATAAAGGGAAAAACCACTTCCTTAGCTGGCCATTGTGTATTTCCCATTTTTTTTTCTGAGTTCAGATTTGTGCTTGCATATGAATTTACTTTCCTCATTAGAGAAAGGAGAAAGCAATATCCAGCTAAATCTGGTGTGGGTGCCCCATGCACAACTAGGAGGAGCAATACACAACAACAGCCTCCTCCAGTAGAGCCTGGGGCCCCCGCTGTCACTCCCCCAGCCTCATCCCTCCTGCTGCTGCTTGGTACGGAGGAGATCTAGTTGCCCCACGGAGATCTTCTTTGAGGAAGCAGCTGGTTAAACCCAGCAGGGACATTTCCAGGTGTCGGAGACGTTCTCTTACTTGCTTATCCTCTTTTTGACTTCAAAACAAGCACCAAATGGGACAAGGACATTAGGCAGCAGGCAATTAGCCGGTAACAAGAACTAATGCTCACACTATTCCCTTAAACAAAGTCGTGGGTGTTTTAATTGTGTGCTTAATGCCAATCAGTAACATGCAAATTAACTGCCCGCTCCCTGCTCCCTGCACAGAGGAGAAGCGTGTGCGCAGAAAGCAGATCAGTGCTCTGCCATCTCCCACAGCTGCAGGACCCTGATACCTTGTGGCTTGCATCTCGCCTCCAGAACTGAGCCAGAAGAAACCCAGAAGTGTGCCTACCCTCTGGCGTACCGCTGATGTCCGTGGGTGGCCCCGTGTTGACAGTACGCTTGGGGTTCTGGGTCAGGGCGTTCTGCCGCGTCCAGTCAAAGTTGTCCATCTTGTCCTGCACAAAGCCGCAGATCTTCTCATCCTCAAAGCGACAGGTGTTATCTGCAGGGAAGGACAGGGAGTGCTGCTTTTCAGACCTCCTCCTGGGGCTGCCTTGCTGCTTGAGGAGGGTACGCAGCACAGGTGGGCAGCCCCCAGCCTCAGGAGGAGGCTGAAAAAGAATATTTTCATGATGGCTATGATTAAAGAAGGGTTAATCCAGGCTGATGGATGCAATTATCTGACAGAATAGAACATGGCAACAGTACCAAAGAGAGATTCTGCTGGGAGGTCTAAGGGAGCTGATGTAGAGGATGATAAAAAGAGGAGTGGTGAAGGCAAGCAGCTCATGAGGGCTTTTAAACCAGAACAAGCTGATGGTAGAATAATTTTCCCAGGAAAGAGGAGAAAGTGCCAGCAGGTGAACCTCAATTTGGTCTATACGTTAAATTAAACTATGGCACACATGAAAAAATCAGCTGTGGAGAAGAGGTCAGCTCAGTGCCGTAAATGTGTCATTTAGCTAGAACATATTCAATTTATACCAGCTCAGAGTTAATATTTGCCATTGCAGCTTAGGCTGGTTCTCCTAGCAAAATAAGTTACACTGGCAAAGGATTTTTATGTAGCATCAACTACATGTGCGAAAGAGCTTGCTTTTACTACTACCACAAGACAAACACAGCCTGCAGCAATATTATGAGATGGGTGAAAAATATTGTGCATAGACATAGCCCAATATGGACTTGCAGAGAATGGAGCAAATCAAACTTGACCAGAATTAAGATGGTCTTTCGTCAAACCTTTGTGGCTAAAGATAGTTCCTGAGCCACAAAACTAAAACCTTTCACTGATGATACAGCTGGAGAAGAATAGAAAGGACAAGCAGAAAACAAGTCCAAGATTCACTACGAAAATTACTTTGTTTCTTCAAAAGATCCCTGGGATGAAATCAGAGCTGGAGAATGAGATGAGAGTGGGATCTCAGAGCTCTCAAGTGGTGCAGACACAGCAAGCAGATCTCTACATTCTGCCTTTACATTAGAGCCAAGGGGGTGTGCTATGAAACTGAACAATAAGGTAATGAAATCCATGAAAGAACACACAGAAAAGAAAAACATGTTCTTGCTAAGGTTTTGGAGTCTATTAGAAACTCATCCATGGCACACTGAAGCATGACTCAATTCTTTGTGGATTACCCAGTTCCCGCTACCGTGGACAGATGAAGAGCAGCCTGAACACCTACCTGGGCTCCTGCACTGCTGTGCTCTCAGTGCTGGTTTGGTCTGGTTCCTGAGCAGGACAACTCAGGCTTTCTGTTTGAGCTCGAGTGACAGGACATGTAGGGCAGGGCAGGGTCAGCAACCTATTGGCTGGGTTGCCAGTGATGAGATAGGCAGGGCCAAAAGCTTGAGACACGGTATGCTATGATGGTAGAAGCTTCTCATGCCTATCATGCACACCAAGAACTGTCATCTTGTACCAGAGAGGAGAGACCAGTCAAGAAATTGCTCAGAAGAGACCTTATCATTCTTCACAACTCCCTGAAGGGAGGTTGTAGCGAGGTGGGGGCCTGCCTCTTCTCCCAGGTAACAGTGATAGGACAAGAGGAAATGGCTTTAAGTTGTGCCAGGGGAGGTTCAGGTTGGGTACTGGGAAAATTTTATTCTCCACAAGAGTGGTGAGGCACTGGCACAGGCTGCCCAGGGAGTTGGTGGAGTCACTGTCCCTGGAGGTGTTCAAGGGCCATGTGGATGTGACACTGAGAGACATGTTCAGTGGGCACGGTGGGGATGGGTCCTCTCCAACCTTAATGATTCTATGATAAATGAACAGCACTTTGTCTCTGAGATGCTGCACCTATCTTCCAGCTATAGCCCTCACCACCCCCTCCCATTTGGGAAAGGAAACTGCTGTCTGCCACACAGAGAGCCTGCAGCCCCATGCAGCAGGGCCATGGGGGCTCTGTGCTGTTGTTCCCCCTTCTTACGTGGCTCTCCCACCAAACCAGTCAGGAAAAAGGATGTAGACTCCTCCAGGGCCCACATAATGGCTGGACGCTATGCTGCGAGCCAAGGGTTTGGTTTGTGGAGAAGGGCAGCTAGCTTTTCTTTTAGCTCAGCAGGAAACACTGCTTCTGTGAGCTGAGCACAGCCATAGGGAGCTTGACTGGGCTGGCCACTTAACTGCTGATTAACCCTGGCTAAGTACTTTCCATTCAATCCGCTCATTTCTAATTAGCATCCTAATCCAAATTAGCCAGCGCTACACAGTGCAGTGCTGGGCACAGGGAGTTGGAAGAAGAGGCAGGAGGGGGAGCAGACAGGGCAGACACCTGTAGGGTCTGAGGCTGGGCAATAACATTGGCTAGGGGGTTCACCAGCCCCACCACAACGAGATGGAGGGGTGAAGGGTGAGTAAAGGGCTTCTCAGGGTCCTTCTCTGCCCTCCTGGCTGACAGAGGTAGCTCATGGCAGTACCAGGCACCGGCTGCTCCTTGGAACACGCATTATCCCATATGACAGGACCCACTATGACTGTCCTTTCTCAAAGGGACCAACCAGGACAGGAAGGGTTTGCATCTCTGAGCCTATTGTGCTTGTGGACCTTCGGAAGAGAAAGCTAACATTTTTCCCCAGCACAAACTTCCCTTAACTGGGAATATCAGACAGAAAACAAAGCTGAAAACTGTAGCACAGAGGCTTTCCAGGCAACTGACTGAGAGGGAGCAATCCACGAAGAAAAAGACATAGAAACGAAAGAAGGAGGCTGAGGAGAAAGCCCAAGCTCAGGTGGAGACCAGAGAGAAGGTCAGCGCAGGGATAGAGGAAAACAAGGTGCTGTGCAAGACAAGAGGACAGTATTCCCAGCTTATGGCTGAGGCCCAGCCCTGGTGGCTGATGGACTGCTGCATGAGAAGATCCCACACCCTTGGGAAGAGGACCTGAAAGCTTTAAGGTGGTAGGAAGGGGCTGCTCTTTCTGATACAGCACAAGGCATGGGGTGCAGGAGACTCCCAGCTCTTTGCATGCCAGAAAAGGGCCCTGCCTTTGTCCTCTGCTCTCACTCAGATGCAGCCACTTCCAGAAGACAGAGCTTCTAGCAGAGAGCACAAAATGGAGGAGGCTCCTGGGTGCTGCACGCAGGATCAGGCTTATATGTAACCACTTGCTGTGTGGGAGTATATCTACAGCACGCTGCCTTTCCCTAGCTTAGGATCTCAAGGCACTTTGCGACAACTAACGAACAAGGCTTTATAATATCTCCATGAAGCATCAACACTTCTCTTTATACATCTCCTGCATTACACATGGTGAAACAAATGCACTAAAATACAGTCAGACACATCTAAGGTCACAGCAGGCAGCGTCAAAGCTGGAAGCAGAACCCTAGCGTTCCGACTGCTGGTTGCTTGGTTTAAAGCAAACCACAGGAAGGCAGAAGCTCTGCTGCTCCTCTGAGCTGGAAGTGGAGGTGCCCACGATAACTCAGGTATGTTCAGAGCATTGGGACGCAGGCAGCATGTCACCTCTGGGTGATTATCATCAGGCTGACTGAGAGAAACCTGGCAGATCCAGCTGCAAAGCAAACCTTTAAGTGACCCGCTGTGTCTCAGAGGCCACAGCAGCGATCTGACTGCTGACCTCGGCTGTGTGAAGCAAACCTTCTCTCATACTCGCACCATCTGCCAGGGATCCTGGCTCAGCACTGTGGAGCAAAGGAACCTTCCTGATTAAAAATTAAACAGTGGCTTTAAATATTGAACACAGAAGTTGTTCTCTGGATTGTTAGAGGCGAGGTGGAAGTAGCAGGGGAGCTGGTTCCTCAAAGGCTGGAGTTAGCGCTGCCTTCACCAAACAGATTTCCTTGGCAGGCTCTGCAGTGGCAGCAGCTCAAAGTGCAGAGATGTTTGCTCCTGGTTATAGACATCTCCCTGCATTCCCAGAGGAGAGACCCTCAGCCGTGCCTATTAGCATTTCTTGTTGCTTCACCTTCTCGAGAAACATAATGGAGGTTTTCATTTCAAGTCCTTAGGGGTAAGCCATCCCTGGCCCTGAAATTCTAGCTGCCAAATGAATGCATACAAAAAATAATAAGATGATCCTAGCTGCAGACTACGGGTGAATAGCAGATGGAAGCACATTCAAATAAAATTGCCTTCGTCATCTAGCTGTGCTGTGACAGCTGAAACTGGCTTGGAGCACAAGGGACCATGATGCAAGCTTCAGCTCCGTTATAGACCCGCGGTGTGACCCACAGCCCGTCACTAGAGATCACTTTCCCCACCTAGAAGATGAAGACAATGCAAACTGGATTGTGACCTCAAAGTACCCTGGGATTTAAGAAACACGTAACAAAATTTTCCATAAGTTTCTAAAGCATTTCTAAGCAGTAATGAAAGAAAGCTTTACAATACAATAGCTGGTTGGGTCATATTGGAGCACCATCGGCTCTAATATCCCCATCTATGACACTGGGATAATATGGCCCAGTCACATTTTCCATCATGTCACAAGGAATTAGTGGCAGTCACCTGCTTTAAACTCTGCATTACACACATGCATGAGGGATGGGCACAGATTTGAGGAATCCAATTCTAAACACTGGGACCACATCCCATCCCCACACATTCATGCTGGGTCTGCAAATTCAGACCCCTCTGTGCTATGAGGCATTAAGAGAAACAGGACACACAAGCACTGGATGATGAGCAATGAGCCAGGTTAATCTATAACAACCAGCAGCTGGAACTGATCACCACCCATCGTACATGTCCATGATCCCAAAATGTTTTAGCTCCATCACAGCCAGGTCACAGATACATAAGGAATAATGTTCCTGCTCTGGACAGGCAAGACACACTGGACTAGTGAGAAAAAAATAGCAATCTCATATGTTTTTAAATTCCCTTGTCACCAAAGTTGCAAGGCTACACCTGCTAGAACCAGGGAAACCAAACCGTACACTGCAGATAAGATGGAAAAGTTTTGAGGGGCAACACTGCACGATTTGGGTTGGAAAGCGAAGGTCATATCCATCAAAACGAAATCACAGGGGAAAAGAAAGAAGGACAGAACAGATTCCCCTGGAGTTTAGTCATGACATTAAAATGATCAGTTGTCCTAGGAGATATTTAAAATTATACCTTAGAATCAATATTACTCAAAGATAGCCTTTTAAGATAAATTCTAGAATAAGATTAACTGATTTTTAAGAGTCAGTCTTACTGCTAATTTCTAAATAAGTGAAATATTCAATATCTTTTGTTCACTCCCTATGCTTTCAGTTTCCTCTTGCCTTATAATCTCAGCACCTGGCTCAGTAACCATAGCACATGCCTGCCTGCCCCAATGTCATTAACATCTTATTAGGCTGGGAGAGAAAATGCATGAAGAAATAATTGCATTAAGTGACTCTCAGAGTTTGTAAATTAATCACCATTGTGCATGCCCTTGGATCAGGCTGCCAGAGGCATTAATCATCCAATCTTTGCCTTTCACTTGAGAGCTCTCAATGTTTGCTCCCAGAATTTGGCTGGGCAGCCTAGCGTGAGGATACCTTTGCAATCACAACACTTTTTCCTGGAGGTGTTGGTAGCAAGGGAAGTGGGGAAAAAAGAGGTAGGAGTAGAGATTTCCATGCTGCTGAACTGAGAGGCTCAGAAGCAAGTTGTGGCCCAGAGACAGAGCTACGAGGCTTTGGGCTCATGGTTTCAAAGGGCTCATATTTGCAATGGCAACAGGTCTGAAGGGAAGGGAGATCTCTGAAAGCAAGAGTGGTGGCTGCAGTTATAAGGCAGTCAATCTCAAGGCGTGAACTCAGAGGCAGGACCCTGATGGCTGGCTCAGTGGCTCCAGTTTTCAGCACAGTCTGGATGAATCATAACAAGGAGAACTCTAAGTGCTGGGTTTACTGTATGAAAATACAAGCGTGGCTGAGTTCTCTGACATAGGCAAATTTCATTCTGGTCTCAGTCAAGCTGCCAAAGCAATCCCAGGTGAGCAGTCTGAAGGCTCAGCTTACAAAGACTCTGAGGAGACTGACACAATTAAGACTGAAGTTGCCCTGTCATCACCAGAGATACATGTGGTGTAAAAGCAAGTGGCAAAAGGCCAGATTTTGTCACTTTCCCTTGTAAGCCAGAATGTTCACCTCCTCCAGCAAGGGAGGGACACATCCTGGAGTGGGTCCCTGGCAATGTTTCAGTGTTTCCTGGTGGAAATCAGCCCAAGGGACCAGTGAGTCCTCTTTGGAGAGTGTTTAAAGAGGATCAAAAAGTGAGGAAGAGGAAAGAAAAAGGAATCAGGAGTTGTAGCTACAAACTCCCGCTGACTCTCTGAGAAACTCCTGTTATCAGGTACAGTGTGATGAACCTAATTATCCTTGGAGTGTGAATCTGCACAAATGGATGCTTGATGGCTGCCTTAACAAGATAACCCTGTGCTCCAGTTCCTGCTTGTTGCCCAGTCCTGGCTTCTCCTTCCCACTGGTATCCTGCAGTGCAGCCATAACACTTGCCTGCCCACACACAGAGTGCTACCTAAGAAGACTGAATGCTATTTCAGCTTTTTTTGATTTTTACTCAGCAGTTGAAAAGAGGAAAAAAGAAACATCTACATGGAACTAGCCTGCTCTCTGTGGACCACCACATGTTCATTAAGAACATCGTTCTGGGATGCTGTGTATTGTGATTTCAAAATCATTGGGGGCTCTGGGTGCTCAGAAAAGATGGGCCTGCATCTAAATGTCAGGCTGCATTAGCAGGAATGATTGGAAGACAAATGAGAAAGCAAATAGTGATGACACCAGAGGGGAAGAAGAAAGGAACTGTGCTTGTGAGGTTTGCAAGAGGAACCAGATCTCATCTAGACATTGCTCCACACCAGCCCACAGAGGTGTCAAGAAGGAGTGTGGGGGTTATACACTCCTTAAATAGAGATATTTTGAAGAACACTTAATAATCTGCTTAGTGGATGCAAACTGCTAACAGTAGGGGGAATGTAGGCTCAATGTCACAACCTGCTCAGTCACAGAGATATCAGGTACAGAGAGGCACATAACTCACATATATCTCCTGGTGACAACTCAAGGTACAAAAAATGGCATTACTTAATGAAATCATTATGTGTCTATGCAATTTCAAGCTCTTTGGGGGAAAATATTTTGTAAAGTTAGTGCTGTTTTCCAGCTTGCCTGATCTCCTGGAGCACTTGACTAACATGCATTACAATCAAAACATAAATACAAAGGTCTTGTTGCTTACCTGTTGGGCTGGGATAGTTGATTGCTGGAAAAGGAAATAGAAAAACAACACGTCAGAACAGCTAGTGCTCCGCCAAATCACAAATCATAATCAAAGTCTGCAAATAAAACAAGCACACCAAGAAAGGTCAGAGTTGTACAAATCTCCTAGCAGCATCCCTGCAAAACAGCACTGCTCAGTGTTTGCCTTGGTGATAGAACAAGCTGCTGACTCACTGATCCAAACAGCAACAGATCTTAATAATAGGTGATCCTGGAACTGCAGAGAATCCCTTTGGGCCTCCTGAGCAGTTTCTTTCTGGAAGCACTCACTGGGAGATAAAGCTTGGTATTTAAGAGGGGCATCAGTGTCACTTTCCAGGTCAAGAAAGTTGTATGAGATCATGCAAACACAGGAGGAAGGAGCTCTGTATTTTATGCTAAAATATAGGGTCCAAACTCCTGAGGGGAGTGAAGAAATCATAAGGTTGTGAGAATGGGTGAGCTGGGAGCTGTTCGGATGCTGGAGAAAGAAGCATGGTCAATGTCTGTCAATGGGATGATCTGGGATTCAGGGTGTTGGACAGCACTACAGTTTTATTATGGCTAGTTGGGAAAGGAACTGTGCATTCAGCTCTGGAAAGAACAAAGTCCCCTGAAATCCTCTTGCTTTTATGGGCATGTGGCTAATATGCAGAATTCACTGGCTGTCCTCTAAAATACATCATTGAGCCACAGGAGACTGCAGCATGGCCTGACTGGGGATGGGGGTTTTGGGATCCCACAGAGAAGAGAGTGTGTGTTGGAGCAGCTGAGTGAAAAATGAGTTGAGACTAAGCCTAGTAGGTCTCTATCTAATGCTCTGCATTAATGGTAACAGCCAAAAAAACGGCCAAATCTGATAGTACTATGCCATCAAAACTATGCAGCTGAGAGAGACACCCATGGTTCACAGGAGACAATATCCACACATGCCCATGTCCATTGGCCTGACCCATGGCCGGCAGCTCAGACCTGCTCTCATAGCCAGGACCAAGGAGGAGACACCTACGTTCCATGTACCGGATGATGCGGGCAGCCATATCGCCAGCCCCAAAGCTGGTGATAGGTGTCAAGCGAACTTCGTAGCTCTGAGGCACTTTCAGGTTGGGCAGGATGTGCTCCAGCAACAGGCCCTTCTCCATTTTCTGTACAGGAATGAAGGTTTGGATGGTGTTTCGCTGAGCCAGCTGCATGAAAAGAGAACCCACAATGTCATAAAAATGCTGAAGTTAGAAATCAGAGAGATCCTATTCACTGTCTAACATCTTGCTTTTCCACTTCCTATATAGACAAGTATGCCCCGTTTGTCAGTGAGGTCGTCATGCAGACTTGGCTAAAAATTCCCTTCCGTGGCACAGAACTGTGATCAGGAGCCTGAGCTTTCACCGATGGAAAGCTTTAAGGTCCTCATGATTAGGGGGACTACTTGAAATATGGACCTGGAGCAACTCCATGTCAAGACCAATGGCTCCAAGATGGGAGAAATAAACCCGATTCACCTGCATCAGTGCACCAAGGTCCTGTGCTCATTGCAGCATGGCAATTTGCCAAGATACCCTTAATTTCACAATCACTGCTGCAAAATTCATTCATTTGCTGTCTACATCCTGTGGCATTTCATTTGGTGCCTTGCTGGAACCCTACCTACTGCCATGCTTCCTCAGCACCTTTCCATGGGATCTGCCCTTGAAGCCTAGCCATTACTGCCTCTCCAGACCAGGGCAAGGTGTCTTGCTCAAGTCAGTGATCCTCTGCAGTCACTCATAGGCTCCCTCTTTCTTTAAAGCCCACTGAGGATGTGAACCATAGTACCTGAACCATACCAGCTGAATAGAGTTCCATATGCTAAGGCAACAGGGAAGTTTCAAGAAAATGATGGGAAAAATGTTGTTGTCAAAATCACCACTACTAAAAATGATGAATTATGTGTCAGCAAAACTTCCCTGCCACAGTCATGCTTGCTTGGCAGGGGAAGGACAAGAACAAGGATTATACCGTAAAGATACAATCTCCTGCCTGTTGCTGTGTAGTGCCTGGATCCCTGTGGCAAGGTTTGGTCCTGATATGTTACTGGGGATGCTGGTCCTAGTAATAAGGCCTTTGGCAGAGCTTTCTATGGCCCCATGTTCACTGTCCCAGACACTCAACCTCCGCTTGATACATTGTCTAGGCTGACAGGTTTCATGGTAAAGGCAATTCTCCTGATGGCTGGGCTCAGTAATCATGATGAATTCTGCAGTTACAGGACTGAAACAGGAATGCAGGGAGGAAGGTTTGCAGCAAATCCATCTGTGTGGAGACTGTGGGGCAAGAGCACGGAGTGAGGGTACAGCAGAAGCAGATGCCAGCAGCAAGGTGTGGCAAGGGAGGGATGTGGGCAGAGCACTCGAGCAAAGCAAGCACATGCCACCCCTCTGCTCGCCTCCTACCCTGACATGACTCTAAGTTCCAGCTAAGAAGCAGTGGCTGCCACTGGAGATCTCCCAGTGCCAGAGCCCCGTTCTTTTCCAACATGGCCAGGACCCGTCTCCTCAACTGAGCCGACCTACCCACAGGTTGCATGGAGCTCCCACACAAAGAGCAGGGCTGGACCAGATCCCGCCATGGTACTGTGCAGGGTCCCCTGCAGAGCTGCGGCTGCATGTTGTTTTCACAACAAACAACAAGCTTTGTACCTGCCTTAAACAGATCGGGTTGCAACTTGCTTCAGGAACTGGCACCCTCCTCCTCCCCAGGTAAGGGGGCTCAGAGGACTGGGAAGGCTCCAGTGCCTTCCCCCATCCCTGTGCCTCCAAGGAAGCAGCCCCAGTGGGCAGGACCAGGGTAGTACCTCTAGGAATCAAGCACATAATTGGCACTGGGCTGATGTCAGGTTCCGTTTGCATAAACAATGTTCTGTCTGCATGCATGCATGCAAGCTGGGTGCAGGTCCAACTGGCATGCCTGCCGCTCAGCCCTTCCATCTGCCAGCCTGCAGCACCACTGTTCTGCCAAGAGTGGAACCAGATCCTGGTGGCAGTGATCTCACCTGGGATCATTAGCACCAGACCACCATTTATTAGGAAAGAGAGGAGGAGGCACAAGCCAGAAGCAGGGGGCTGGGGGTGGCATGGCTCCTGGCATGGAGCTTTTGGGGAAGTAGAGCTTGACCAGGGGGCTGGTGGCAGCTCCTCCTTACAGGCTGCCTCAGAGCCTGCGCAATGGGAAGGCAGCCAGCAAATAGGAGGGGGTCAGGAGCCATTTCCCTTGTCTAGACATAACCTTTAGAAGAGAAACAAAATGGAGAATCGAAGAGAAGTCTGAGGGTGAGGTTCAGACAGTGCAAATTCCACCTCAGCTGGGAGCTGTGTGGAATTTGGGTATCTGAAGCCTCTGGGAACAATTTGAAATTACGCACTCTCCCACATCACCTAAACCAGGACAAGAAATCAGCCTCCAGTCTGGACTGCAAAAGTCCTAATGCCCCAGTCAAATCTACCTGCAGGGGCACGTGGGTTTAATCGAATAAATACTTGGCTGCCACCTCGGTTTGTCTGTAAATCAGAGAAGAAAAACACCACCTATGTCCCCATGGATCACAACTGTCCTACTTCTAGGTGAAACTTGTATCACGAGGCAGTGGGCAAGGCACAGCGGGTACCCCAGACATACTTCCTCTTGTAGTGTAGGAGAAAAGTTTTGTGAAGGCAGAGGGAGAGAGAGACCAGACTGGAGTTCAGCACAGTTTAGAAGGTGTGACATCAGTGCAAGGGAGAACAAGGCTTGGCTCCAGCCAACTGCTCACCCTGTGAGTGCACAGCTGCTATGGGCTTGCAGTGATGAGTACGGGTCCAGCAGACAGCAAAATCAGAGCCAAGGCCTGGCTCTAACTTCCCTTCCCCAAGCATCCTTTGCCTACCCGGCTGCCAGCAGCAGCTTTGTGCAGAGCCGCACGCATCAGTCCAGTAGGAACTCGTTTTTAATCCTTTGCTCCAGTCTCCTGCTGCTGCCTTTATGCTCTTCTCCCATGCTACCCCGGTCTCTTCTTCCCTCCACACCTCCTCTTCAGCCTCCTCCTGATCATGCTGGCGTGGTCCTCCAGTGTGATACTGCTGCGGCGCAGTTCCTAAAGCAGAGGCAGGCGCAGAGGACAGTGAAACACTGGCCACCTTATTCGAGATGCTGAAGCCTCCGTGGAGGATCTCAGGCGCTGAGCTCATTTATCACCAGGCTCAGGATGCTGCCAGTGGGGCCAGAACAGGAGCACAGAGCAACGCGCAGCCTCATTTCTGCCTTCACCTCCTTCCATTTCAAATAATGAGAGGGAGAGAATGGGAATAGAAACAAACAAACAAACTCACACTATTTCTACCAGCTGGCTGTGGATATCACACAGGATACAGAGGTGGGAATGCTCTTGCAGAACGGTTTTTCTAGAAACACCTTACAAAGGACAAAATCACCCCAGGTGGGATGTATATATCCACACGCACAGTAGGCAAGCTGTCCCTTTTCTCTGCCACTTGTAAGCAATATTAGCAACCGAGAGAGAAAGCTCATGTGCTTACACGTGTACTTAGCCATGAAGTCCCCCAGTGCTGCAAACTGGGTCTGCCCTTTCTCATTCCTCACCATTACACCCTGTTGGCAGGTCTTGTCCACCTAGTCCCACACCTTATCATGTAAACTGGTTTGTGGTCCACGCAGAGTGCTTGTGCCAGTGCGACCAGCCTCAGCTGGCTCACAGCCCAGGAAGACACAGCCTCTGAGAGAAGAGCCACACTACCGCTCACCACATTTCATTCCCAGCTGGGACGCTGTCTCTGCAAAAGGGACCAATGTACGACACCACCACATCTAAGCTTTTTGTTTAGTAGAACAAAAAAGGATGCTGTTTGCACACTGAATTATATTGAAACAAGGCGTGTATCAGCTATCAGATATAATAAAGCCGAAGCCTATTAACAAACACATCTGTCAATAGTTACTGTTGCAGTGCTGCACAGCAACCCGCACCAGGCATTCAGAGGAGCATGATATCCTGTGTGTGCTTGGACTCAGCGTGACCTGAGCAGCCATGCTCGTGTTCTCACAACCAGCTGCACACTGCGTAGCTACATGCTTAAGGGAGAAAGC
This sequence comes from Numida meleagris, assembly GCF_002078875.1. Classification (NCBI taxonomy): domain Eukaryota; kingdom Metazoa; phylum Chordata; class Aves; order Galliformes; family Numididae; genus Numida; species Numida meleagris. The sequence continues at coordinate 30,057,573 of NC_034411.1, read as the reverse complement.
AAAGTCAGAATGAAAACCTGTTTCAGCACTGAGCCCTGGGGAGTCATTGCAAACACCAGCTAGTAAAACATACATTAAAGTCCCACAGACTCCCCAGCTGGCTGATCAGAGGAAAGGAATGACTTGGTGGGCATCCTGCTTCTCAGCATTGCTATCCACTCCTGCTGCTCTCTCCCCTTATCTGTCCCAATTCTTCAACAACTTTTCTGCTCAGTGCCAAGTGTTGGCTCTGCTCTCCAGCATCTTCTCTCAAAATTCCTTCTACATGCACTTGCTCTCTCTCTCCCTTTTTTACTCTGCCTCACTCCAATTGCAGCCAAGCTGCCCAGTTTATCTTCTGGCATAGACACATCCCAGCTTAGCATGGTCCAGTGGTCAGGTGAAGGTGACAGCAGCAGAAGGGCACTTTTCCTCTGACAGGTAATACTGCTCAGGATGTGAAAGAACTTTCCATTTTTATCAATTCAGACTGTTTGCCAGGAGTCTTGAGCATGTTATATAGCACTGTCCTAGGGGGCTGCAGACATCATCTCATGTTGAATTTCCCCTGTGGCTGAGACTGCCATGAATGAAACCAATCTAAATGCAGCTAAGATAGAGACACTCCCTTCCAAAGGGACTGTTGCTTGAAGGGACAAGGACCTCAACAGCAACGATCACACCATTGCCCTCAATGTGAAGTGACTTACAGCACCTGTGGCCTTAAACTGGTGACAGCCAGGAAGGATGTACCCAAGCACCCCATCCTTGGGACTGGAAGGTGCTGAACGTTGTTATGGCATTGGTGGCAAATTCTGGAATGAATGTGAGGCTCTGCAATGCAAATCACCTTGCTATTACAGCAGGCACCAAGCAGAGTTTCCCCCCACAGGGCTTACACTCTGATTTCTCCTGGTGCCAGGATTGAGCTGTTCACACTACTTGTGGCTTTGCTAAGGTTTCTCAGGCATTTAATCCTTCACTGGCTGCCTCTGGAGAACGAAGTCCAGAAGATGACGGAAAATAAGATGATAGCAAATTCTTTGGGAAAAGAGAAATTAAAAAATGCTCAGAAGGAGAGGCAAGAGGAAGGTGGGGATATGGAATTTTAAGAACCTCTCCTGAACATACGAAGCTGCAGTATTTTCCAGTGACATTTCTCTCCCACTTTTCGCCATCCTCTTTCTTGTACACAGCAGTGGACTGAGATTCTGGTCCTTGATGTCACCGTGGGTCCACAGGACAGAGCAGAGGAAGATGGGATTTCTTTGACGTCACACTTGGACATCATGGATTTGATTCTTGCTCTCTGCATTTTGGGAGAAGCATAAAACCCCTCTGCACACTGGCAACAACCTGCTATCTACCAGGAGTTTAGAACAGGGACAGCACAGCCGCCTCCAGGGACAAAGCAGGGGAGGTACAGCTTTGCCTCACGGAGCCCAGTCCCTTGACACCACAGGGGCTATTTCTGCTCATTTGTTTTATGAATGTATCGTATCCCGTCTTAAAACTCATTCCCATTTGGCCTGTTCCTCCTGCTGGACAGCTGTTCTGGAACCTAACCACCCTAATGTTCTCATTTCCAGCCTGAATTTATTCACAAGCAGCTTGCACCCACTTGATCTCGTGCCAGTATTATCCTTTAGCTTTTCCCTCCCTGCTGCTTGACCCCCCATCGTGTTTATAGACAGCAATCACATCCCCTTCAGCCTTTGCTTTGCTTGGCTAAACAAGCTGAGCACTCTCTGTCTCCTCTTGTAATGCACTCTCGCTTTCCCTATTTATTTCATAATCCTTTCCTGCATGATCTCACTTGCTGGAGTTGGCATACAGAATGCAGCAGGTCCCCTCCATCTTCCCTGGCAGTACCTCAGGCTTCACCTAGGAGTACATTTGCCCTTTCTCACACCTATCTCTTACCAGCAGCTCCCTGCAGTCAACCCTTGCACCCATATCATGCCTCCAATCCTGTCATTTCCCACTTACGAGCTCCTAGCTTGTAGCAGATTTCTCTGTCAGCACCCTCCACACTCACAACCTTTCATTTGTACTGCTGCATTTCATCCCACTTGACCCACTGAAGTTGTTTCAGCCCTCAGGACCTTCTTTACAATATCCCAATCCTACACGGAGATGGCATTGCCTTCTCAATTCAGCAGCACACCCATAGAATCATAAAGGTTGGAAAAGACCTCTAAGATCACCTTGTCCAACCACCAGCCCATCCCCACCGTGCCCAGTAACCATACCCCTCAGTGCCACACCCACATGGCTCTTGAACACCTCCAGGGACAGTGACTCCCCCACCTCCTTGGGCAGCCCATGCCAGTGCCTCACCACTCTTTCTGAGAAATATTCTCCTGACAGCGGATTCAAATGTGACCCCAAGGTATCAGACTCGGTGAAGGTGCCTTCCCACTCAGCAGCATAGCTGCTATCTGCAAAAGCTGTTTTGGGTAAGTTTTGGGTAGCAGAGAAATTTGCTTTGGATATGAAGACAGACAGTAGTTGGGACATTTCTCTATAATTTCTCATCAAAATTCCTGTGCCTGTCAGATTGGATTGCAACATGTTCCTGGTTTATACTTTATCACCACCTTGAATGGAAATGATGTCAAGCATTAACGGCATCAATTAAAGCACTAGGTGGATTCATTTCCTTTTCCTTGTTTGATGACCATTGCTTATTAGGGGTTTTCAGAGCAATAATCACATCGGAAACATAAAATTGTCATCTGCCAGACAAGCAGACCAGCAAACTGAAATTCATACCTACGTTGTTCATCAATCAAGCACACTTGTTCAGATCCTGAGGTTAAGCAAGCATGAGCGGCCAAAGCAAATCCATTATTCAGTCAAAATGAAGAGTCCTGGAAGGTTTTCCTCCTAAACTGTCCTTAGCAGGAGGCTCCCTTTTCAGGCTGAGACATCCCCATCTCTAAGGAGAGAAGCAGCTGTGACCTTCAGTAGCTACAGAGGACAGCTGGAGCCAGGAGAGCGTCTCTCTCTCTCACACACATGCAATCAGCTGCCCATCCTCATTAGGTACCGAGAGCAGCAGTTTACAGCTTCCTAGAGAAGCCAAATTGGTGCTGTCATGAATTACTGTAAGTGCTTGTTCCACAGTCTTCAATAATGTCTTTCATTAGGGGCTGATCAGAAAGCAATATGTATTTTATTAGCATATGTTCCCCGGTCTAAGAACAGACCTAATCTTCACTCTGTCAGGGAGACAGTCAAGCAAAAGCCTTAACTGAGGCACAGCATGACTGGCAACTTCATGAGCCATGGCTTAGTGGGGTACTGCATTGCTGCATGTCCTGAGGAGGAAGCACCCAGGAGTGGAGAAGGAAAGCAGTAAAACAGAACCTGAATTTGGTGATGGGTGGGAAGGAAGGGAGAGCCACTTAGTCCGCAGTCTGTGCGAGGAGCCTGTGTTGGTGTCACTGTGGTTAGTACTGAGCTAGATGGGTTATATGTATGTCTAGCTGTGCTTGTTATCTCTCTCTTACTGTCTCTCAGCCATACCTTCAATCCTGAAGGCACGTGGATCCTTCTGTTTAGAATGGGAGCTCTACACTGCTGCTGCAAGATCCAACCTGTACTCCTGTATGCACTGCAGAGCCTGGAATCACCTCTTTGTCTGCATGATGGGCATGAAATCAGTAAAGGACAATATTCATCACATTGCTTCCTCCTTCCCAGAGCAAAAGTCAGGTTCCCATGACATTTGAGACTCACATATGAAAACTAGCACTACTCAGAACCTCCCTGGATCCAACTTTCTACCCTCCCTAACCTCAGCGAGTGCAGGTGCCTCTTCCCATCTCCTTGCACTGGATCCAACCTCCAGCCAGACCAACATGTATCAGTGCACCATCCTGCACCATTCTGGCTCAAGAAGAAAATGCAGCCCTGCTCTGCACAGCCCAGATTTTCCAGCTTCAGTTTGGTTGAGCTCTGAGTCATTTTGTTATAATATGGTTGAAACTTACCAAATGAGACTGTGCCACCAACAGGAATTGTTGCCTCTGACTCTGCTGTACTTGCAGTCCTACTTCTAATAAAGAAGGGGCAGACAGCACAGCATGTACAGGGAGAGCCATAAAATCCTTCCTGTTTCTCCATGTTGCCTGTGCTGGCAGCAAGACTGCATAAACTTCATTCCTTTATGAAACACAGTCAAAACATCTTCCCAGAGCTTACTCCTGTCCATTTGTCACCAGCTACAGGAGAGACTATGCCTTCCTTCTAAATCCTTCCTCTTTCATACACATTCAACATGTTCTAGGAAGCAAGAGCAAGGGAAACAGAACCAAAAAAGGAAACAGAAACAAAAGAATGAAGAGCAGGAAAAAAAGAGGGGGGGGGAGGGGAAGGAAAGGGAAAAAGATTCACAAAGAAAAGATTCACTCCAAAAACAGTAGCAGTAACTTGGATCTGACTACTGAAAACCAGAGATGAGCAGAGTAAATGGCACGAAGCTACATCACAGCCTATCGATACGGTGTCTCAGAAAGACTCAATAACTGACATGTACCCCTTGAAGCCACTGGAGGAGTGTGGATAAGAAATGCACATAAAGAACTCACTTTTATCTTTGAGACCTGGCAAGCATTTTTCATCCTGTGCTCAGCTTTGTAAAACACAAGCCAACAGCCTGCTGGATACGAACAAGCACAAGGGTGTGAAAACAACATCTCAAGCCTGCAGGGCTGATATGAGGGGTATATTGGTTGGGGGAATGTGATTATCTCTTCTCTCACATTCTCCTTACTCTGAATGAGCACTGAACAGTGGTGTTAGGAGCTAGAGATAGATGAGATTTTCTTACTAGATGTGTTTTAAAAGCATATGAGCCTTTCTAGCAAGACTATTTGTACTGCACTTCTCAGGCACTGTGACTATTCCAAGCACAGCTAAGAGTGAGAAAACTGTTTATAATTATTCCCTTGTACCAGGAAAGCAAAACAATATCCCACTTTCTCTCTTGCTCAGTCTTGATGCTTGAACTGCATTGAGAGCAGTGTTTATGAAAATTGAATGTTAAGGTGGAATCTCATCTACAATGCACCTTCTGAAGGGTGAGCTATGTTTTAAAGCTCTCAGCTACCCTGTTTTGGGCAGGTTACTTTACTTGGGATAATCAGAGAAGAGAAATGGTAGCAAGAGACTAAAGCGTGATTAACCTGCCACTGCTCATATTGCTAATTTTCTCAATTAACTGATTGCAAATGATATCTGGACCAAGGATACACAGCTCAAGAAAATCACGAATCATACTGAGGAGGAATGTGTGAATGCAGTAAGACAGTTAGTCAGGCTAATTCATTAGTTAGGCATCACTTGCTAAGATCCTGTAGACTAAGGGAAGTCTCAGTAACAGGACTGGAAGATATTAGGCAGACCTAAAGGAAATCTCATCCCACTGCTTTGGGCAGTTCCACTGAACTCACCTGACCCATCTGTGCTAGTTACACCCTGCAGGGTTCACTCAGATCTTTGGCTGACAGCTAACAAACGCTCATGGCTGGGCAGAGACCTCCACCTGCAGTGAACAAGGGTCAGGAGGAAACTTGCTTCATTTGCACTGGGTGGAAACTCTTCTGTTGCTGACTCGGTCAATAAAGAATACGTATAGGAAATGAGGAAAAAGCTCTTTGGTTCCCACCCCACCAAACATCCATCTGGTCTGGAACCTTCTCTCCAGCACAGGTAGAGAGAATCTTACTTCAGCAGCTGGTCTCATGGACACAATATCCCCCCATGGTGTACTGCTGGGGACAAAAAGAACAGGCTCAACCTGTTGTCAGCTGCAGGGATGGATGCTGTGTCCCGTTTTCATGCAGGAGGGAGCACAGCTAAGGCAGGATCCTGCCCTCTCTGCTCCCAGATGCCTGTGGTACAGTTACTGCTTTACCCCCTAAGCCCTCCCCAACAATCTAATTAAGCTTCAAGCAGAGCTTGTCCATCAAGTGCTATTGATCAGCTTTCACCAGCACGTGGCTGCCACTCAATCCCACCACATGTCCCAAACCTCTCCCTCTCACAGCCTATAAAGGCAGCATCACCTCTGCCTCCCCTTGCTTTCCCTGGCTTTGCATCCTGATCCATCTGCTAAACACACCTCCCAGACACACTCTTTCTGTATCCTTTTCCACTCCCCTCAGGGCTGAGTTCTGCACAGCATCACGCATGCCACTAGCATAACTGAAGGCAACTGACATGAGAGCACACATGCAATCTGCCTATTCCCCCTGCCTGAACAAAAGTTGAAAAAACCCTGCATCAGTGGGGGAGAGAGGAGAGTTAGAGCCTCCTTCTGCTACAGAGGACAGCTCAGCAGGTAGGTGGAATTGTGCTGATTTGACTTTGTCCCACATGACAGCAGCCTGTGATCAGACATCAAACTGGCAGCCAGGGCAGGCAAAAAAGAAAAGAGGACTACAGAAGCTTTCCAGAAGGCATGACTTATAAGCCATCCCACAACAGAAGGTCTGCTTTGAAATTCAGTCCTGGGCAAACACTGCTAGGCCAAGTCGCGGCAGTTCACGGTCCTAACACCAGTGAGACGGGACCAGCACAACCTGTATCAAATGACATGACAAATGGAAAAGGGATGTGCTGTGTGTCCCACCCCCCAAGTCTTTTGATCTGTGCAGCATCTCACAAGCAGCCAGCAGCACCATCTGCTGCATCACAGGAAGCCACATTCCTCTCCCTCAGTGTGGGACTGTCACGCTGTAGCAGGGAGGAGGGAAGGAAAAGGGGCTCACACATCCCTTTTCCATGTGCCCCGTCTGTGCCCCTGTCCGTGCACTGCAAGCTGTTCTCATCCTCCAGGTAACACCAGGTGAGTGCTGCACAGGCCACCATTTATCCAGAGCAGAATGGGACCCTTCCCAGTTTACAAACCACGGTTCCATCCTTTAATCTTCTCATCTTCCAGAATGAAAAGGAATCACAGGACCTCCTGAGGAGCTCTTTAGCTCAGCTGTCCTGAAACCTCACAGCATCAACTCTGATTGGGTCCCCCAACTGAAAACTCCCCCTTAGCACTAGTGGGGGGACACACAGGATGGGCCACGAAGAGCATGGGAGCACAGGGTGCAGCAGGCCTTGGGATGAGGGCTGTGGGCACCGGCCTATCCGCAGCCCCATCTTCCATCGTTACCGTGGTGATGGCAGCGTTGCCCAGACAGCATGCAGTCCCCAGGAGCCAGCAAAACGCTAGCCCATTTGTTTGTAAAATAAGCTTGGTCACCCCTGCCTGCCTTATGCAGAGCTTCCTTCTTCTGTAGTCCTCAGGCAACCCCCCGAGGTGCTGACTGCTCTGTCTCTCAAGCAGCTTCACCTGAAGCCGTGGCTGCATCAGCAGAAGATGAGGGTTTTCGTTCCCCTCCCACAGCACAGGGCTGTGCTGCCGCAAGGAGTGCCATTTGCTGTGTTCAGAACCTTTCCTGATTTGGGGCTTATAATGCAGATAAAGCAATTCTGTACATGCCTGTCTTGCTTCTATATTTTTCTCCAGGCACTGGATACTGCTGAAGATGGGACGAGGCAGCCTCTTCGTTTGGCCCCATTTGGATGTTCTTGCCACTCACGAGCACAAGGCTTGGGAGGATGACCTTGCTCTGGAAGCTTGTTCTACCCTAGATGCACATACCAGCTGTTTATAAGATCACAGTGTTGCTTGCAGGCACTGGAAGATGCACCTAGGTTCATCAGGTTGGGTGTCGTATGTGCCAAGGGCCATGCATGCGGATTCATCAAGCTATGGTGGTACACAAATGGGGCAAGACAGTGGTGTGGGCTAACTATTCTGATTTAGAGATTTTTGTAGAAGAATATGGCCAGGTCTATGGCTCACTTCTCCATTCTAAATCACAACGCTCCTGCTTCTTGCATAAGGAAGGGATGTGAGGACTCCCTGCCTCACTCTACGCAGCCCTGGAGAGGTGTGCAGCTTCGTGTACTCTCCTCTCAGAGAAGAGCAAGCTAATAACTCAGAGGCAGAAAGGTAGTGATATGGATCCACAGACTGTAGGCCTTGGCGTAAAAACTCTCCCACTGGGTTGCGATGGCCATCAGCGGAGTTATCCTTCCGCTCTAATCACAGTCATTAAATCCCTGCTAAAGTCCCTGTCCTATGTGTGTCCAAACAGCTCTGTTATCTGCCACCTCCCCGCACGGTGAGCCGGCTCCCCACGGCCATGGCTCTCATTAACGCCGCTCTGGCTGGCTGATGAGGCGAGTGGCAGCCGGCTCTGCAGCCCAGATGAGGTCTGTAGACAGCAGGGGATGTTTATCCAACATGGAGGGGATGAAAGTACAAACAACGAGAGGCCGCACAATTACTCAGGCATCGCACAGGGCCACTCTCATTAAAGACAGTCTCCCTGACAGGAATTAATCTGAAATGACAACTCAGTGAGCTAATTTAGCCACTGGGTCCGGGGCTTGGCCCGGTGCAAATCACGGGGCTCTGTCTGCCAGGTGGGGCTGGGTCTGCTCTGCCGAGGGGAAGGCAGGAAGGCGTGAAGCTGGGCCTGCTCTGCCTCAGTCTGCGTACCAGAAGGCACGGAAGCAACGGCAGCCTCAGGTCTCCTTGAGGGGTACAACAAAGATTAAGCTCCCCTTCTGCACCAATACCTTCTCCTTCCTCTTTCTCCTGCAGCCTCAGGTCACAGATGGGTTCCAACTCATTACGTGCACAGTAATTCTGCCACTATCCCCTGCAACCGTAACCACCAGCCCAGCTCAGATCTTTCCTCCAGGATGCAACCTGCTTGCAATATTAGATGGCTTCTCATTTTCTTTAATGTTAGAGCAGAGCACTGGGAGGGGATAAAATACACAGAGAGAAATAAGCAACTTAAAAGGCTTTTTATTTTTTAAGCAAAGATCTGGTTTGGGGAGGCTGCTTTGAATCCCCAAGCAATGAAAAACATTTTCAGTTGGAGCACAGTGCCTCAGTGCCTTTCTATGCTACAAGAGCACACAGAAGAGAAAAGCTGACCAAATGAACACCCCAAAGCCTGCTGAATCTGCCTGCAACCAAACGACCTAAGGCTGCAAACTCATTAAGATCACCGGCTACAGTGAGGTAAGGCGGTTGGCACTTAGGTCAGTCACCTTGGAGCAAGAAAGGGAAAACCTCCCAGACCTCCAGAACAGACATCTGTGAGGCTCCCACTGAAATCTCCCCCACTGAATTAGCACTCAATGCAATGCCGCTGCCTAGCCCACCTGGCCGACACACTCCAGGAATTAACAGCCTGTTTGCAAAGACAAAGGCTTTACAAGAAACTTGCTCCACAGTGCTATTGTATGTGCTTTGCCTGGGTCAGTGGCTCCAAGCTGTCAGGCTGTTTACTGGGTTTTAATTTAAGGTTAATTCTTTTTCTACTGGAACTGGTACGTCTGCCGTGCTATTCAGCCCCTGCTGCAGGGCTGGGAACAATCAGCTCCTATGGAAATGCACCTGCCTGTCTTGCTGGGAGCCCATGCATTGCTTAGGAAAACAAATTCCCCCAGACTGCTTGCAATCCCCGCAGGAATGCCCAACCAGCCCTCGGAAGCCGTTGAAAAGGGAGAGCTGGAAGAGCCACAGCACCAGCCAATTAATAAGCAGCACTTTTACCCTCACCCAGCCCCATTTTCAGCAGCTGCTGCAAGTAAATTGGATTCAAGGGTTCCCAGGTGCTTTGAAAAACATCCTTCTACTTAGGGATCTTCACATTACATATGCTAAGAGCTCTTCAAGCAAACTGGGGAGAGCGAGAGGAAAACCAGAAAAGCATGTTACAACCAGTGGGCATCCCAGCTGGCTGCCCTTTGGACTCCAGCTAAACAAGAGCTAAAAACCCTCCCAGATAGCCCCTCATCACCCAGCAGGCACCAAGATGGCACACTGTCCCGCTCGCATTTGTGCTTACGATGCTGAAGAGCATTTGGCCATGCAGGCTGGGGAGCTCCCAGGGCTGGAAGAGGTGGGTTGCCTGGCTGGGTAAGCTCTCATCTGTTTGATGCTAGCAATAAATCAATCATGACTGGCTGCATGTAAAGCCTGTTTTTTTTTTTTTTTTGTTTGTTTTTTTTTAAATCTGAGGAGGATATCCCACTCCAGCTCTCTAGGAGGACTTTTGTGCTGCCTTAACTAAAGCCTGGAAGCCAGTGTGTCCTGTGAGGAAGGTGCCCAGGCAACCAGTGGCTCCTCATTCAGGCAGACAAATCCCCTTTCTTAAGAGCTCTTCAGACGCCAACGCTTTTGAGCTTTTTACAGTTATATTCAGTAACGTCACTATGTTCTGCAGTTTGACAATTGATCAGCAGGACACAAAGCTCAGCTCACATGCCCGGGTATGGAGAAGAACATGTGACAAAGGAGCAAAGCCTGCAGGACATGGAAGAGGGTGATGGTGCAGGGGAAAGAGGGAAAGAGCAGGAGAACCCACAAGAGCACTAGAAGCCTGAGGGAGATGTCACAAGGAAAAGACCAGGGAGACAGCAGTACAGTAGTAGCTCTAGGAAGTGGGAGAGTGGAAGTGAGGGAGGAGATGATCCTCTGGGGCAAGGAAAGGGAGAGAGCTCAGTGAAACCTCAGCATAGCACATGGAGGTGTGGAGACCTCACCATGAGATGCAAATGGCTTTAAAGGAGGAGGGCCAGGCAACAGTGGGAGCATCCTTTCCAGACTTTCCTGCTTGTGCTTAACAGAATGGGAACAATGCTCCTGGGATGCCTCCTTGCTCTGTCATCCATTATTCAGACTCAAGCCACCAAGATGGGACCTGTAGAGATTTCTAAGAGCCTGATCATGCATCACATTGGGCTACAACAGGGTCACGGTACAATACTCTCCAAAACACACCTCTCACTAGTCAATACTATGTAGTGATGCTGCAGAAGAAACATTAACAGCAGTAACCAGCAGGATATGAACAAAAACAGAAAGTTAGGCTTTCACAGGCACTCAGCTTTCTTTACATCGGAACTAAAAGCAGAAATGTGGCTTTTCTTTCACATAAACCCTTTTGCTAGGAGTACAGTGAGGACAAGAACCAAAATTACTTTTAGGCAGTGTGCAAAAGGAAAACAACTCAACATCACTGGAGAAAGATAAAAATCACAAATTAGTTTGTTGAGTTGCAGTGCTGGTAATAGCAAAACTTGGCTAACGGAAGGGGTACTGTGACAAACTGCTTTCATTATTAGAGGCTCCCCTGTGTTCTGTATTATTATTAAGTACTGACAATGCGCTCTGCGCTGTATGGGGAACAAACAAAGGCTGTCCCACCCCAGAGAGCTCACAAGCAAACGGAGACATAAAACTGAAGCCAACTGTGCAGAACTAGAGGAGAGAGAGACTTGGATCTTTTAAATTATTTTATTTCCTATCTGCAGTAAACAAACTTCTCCTTACGAAACACATTTGCTTCCAAGCTACCACTGAGCAGCAAGAACCACCAATTTTAAGCATCCCCATTTTTAAAATGTGTTGAACGCAGGCACTTTGCTGAGCTTGGATGAAAGTATCTAGCAATCCTGATTGGGTAATGTGCTCTTTAAAAACATCAGACTCTTCCCTGTCCTTGTCCAACCAGCGTTCTCTTCAGCTTTCCCTCAGTTCTCCTCTCAGCCCACTCTCCATACTCTGGAGTGATTTCTCTTCAGATTCAGCAAGCCTTGAAACCCACTTCTCTTTCCCTGCAGAGTTTATGTAGTCCCAATAGCTTCATTACTGTGACAGTATGAAAGCCCTTTTGCAACACAAACAGACACTGACTTTCCTGCAGTTCCTGCCTGGAGAGCTCTTCAGCTTATTCCCTTTATTTCACATGAGTGTTGAGGGTAGAAGCCTACTTGCTTGAATCTTTGGCCTATGAAATCTCTAAAACCTACTAATGACTGTGGACTTTTGTTCATATTAACCTCCCTTCAGAATACTGAGCGCTCGCAATCTGGTGGGAGGCAGCAATGCTCTGAAAGCTCCCAGCTGTACCCAACACCTAACTTAATGAACAGTGAGCTGTGTACTCAGCCTCTGTCTCCGATTCAGCTGGGAAGGCACAAGACCAACTACAGATCTTAATCAGCAGGGAGAGATTGATGTAACTGTCCCCAAGGTCCTCTCCTCAAAAGCATGCACCAGGGGAGCAGACCTTACCTGCCTGACTTCCAGGCGATACTTGAGGATAGGATCCACAGCATCAGGTTCCTTCTGTGTCCACTGCAAGATGTAAGAGTAATTCTTGGATTGCTTCTGGCTCAAGGTGGGGTTTGGAGTGTCATAGTAAAACTCTGGGCTGTAAGCTTTTGCTAAAGGAAAAAAAAAAAAAAAGGAGGGAAGAGAAGAGCGGAACATAAATTACAAAGATACCTGGTGAGAGTGGAAGAGCTCAGCTCACCCAACTTACCATCTGCCTTTGGCATGAGAGATTCCTTCAATATTCCAGCTGTTGTTGTACTTATGTGTTAAACTGTTCATAGCACCTTTTTCTGTGGACTGCTTCTGCTTTCACAGCCTAACCTACTGGGAGGGTTCACAGACCTGCAGCACCAGTGGGGCAAGACTGACACCAGAAAAGGTGGAAACAGCTTCGGTTCTCCAGCTGGAACCAGCTGTAATCTTTTGTGTCTTGCTTTTTGTAGTTTAGATTGAGGTAACTTTAAACTGGCATTTCTTCTGTTTCATCTGCAGCTTTACAGAGTCTCCTGCTAACAATCCCTGAGGAAAGATCATTTGGCCAGTAGGTCATAGGAAAAGTGTTATTTATCACACAGGGGAGCATGGCATTCAAAAGGAGACCTTGCTTCTTCTGCATCTCCCCTGCCTTGAATACACAGTGTTCCAGCCTCTTTGTAGCATGGCTGTCAACTCTGCAGCAAAGGGGATGCTGACCTCAGCCAGGGTGAAAACAGCAAGAGCTTTTGCAGGGACAGAGTTGCCTTTTCTAAACCCACATCTCTAAAAAACCAGAAGGGAGCAGGAGGAGAAGAAACACAGAAGAAAAGATGTACTAGAGAGAATAAAGTATCATTGCATGGCTTTTGTTGGAAGGGACCTTAAAGATCATCGAGCCCCTTGCATTGGACAGGATTGCCAACCACTAGATCCGGCTTACCATCCAACCTGGCCTTGAATGCCTCCAGGGATGGGGAGAAACTGGATGGTTCAGAGAACCATCCTGTCATTTCACCAGCCACTGCTGGCCTGAACCAGTAACTAACAAGGCTTGAAGGCTGGTGGACTAATGCACAGGGCATGCTTATCTCCAGCCCAGATCTAATCCAGGCCTGCACAGATCAGAACACCTGGGTAGGGAGAGGTGCAGGAGAGCAGAGAAGCCCCACCACCATCTTCCTAAGTACTGTGCTGCACCTTGCCATTCAGTGTGGTTATAATTAGGCTCAAAAGGATTCAACGTTTTGTTTATTATGAACTCGGATAATATTGATGTTTATTTCCAAGTCTTTTTTTTCCTTATTATTTTTATTGACTTGAATTTTTGCACAAGCAAGAAGTTCAGAACCACCTCAGAGACTAATTGCTGCTTATTCAACTTGTATTGACTGTGGAAGTCAAGCTTCATAATGGATTCAGAAATAAAATCAGAACTGATTATAATCATAATCTTGCATGATATTAATTCCTTATTAATTGACTCTAAAATAGAAATAGAAGCTAAAAAAAATCCTTTTAATAGAAAGGAAGCACATCAAGATACTTTGGGAACTTCCTTTATGGAAACTTTTACCACTGCCAGAAAGTTTGTCTTTCTCCTCCAGCTGACAGGAAGAGCTAAAGGTTATTCACTCAGTCTTTCAGGGCTTTTTTGTGCTGGTAGACAGTGGGGAGCAAGTGATGAGCAGAATGGGAGGGTCTGGATGTGTGTTGGATGTTTCACCATCCTTCCAAAATATCACAGAAAAGCTAAACCTGCAACATAGACTTTGGGCATGGTTATGTATTCTGCTTCCAGAATATCTGAACACCTCATGGTCACAGGTGAGTCACCGCCTGCCCATCTGATAGGAAGGTTTACAGACCATCTTTCACAAGAAAGAAACAGAAACAAAAAGAAACAGTGCTGTTCCTCCTGCTCACTGTGGAAGGCTGTAGCAGATGTGAATTAAAACCCCAGCAGTCCTGAGCCCAAGTACTGCAGTCTAGCCACTGGGTTATTTTTCTGGTTGCTTTACAGGTTTAGAAGGTCCAGTTGATTTGCAGCTGCCCAGGACACAAGCAGAGATGTCTGGAGCTGAAAAGCCAGCATCAGCTATCAGTGCCTTGGAAGGAGAACAGAGATGCAGAAAAACAAATGCTTGCATCTTTCCAGGCTCTGTAGAGATGACCACTGCTTTCTGTTAAGGGGATCTTCTCTCATGGGGCATGACCTGGCACACAGGATGGCATTACATACTTCTTATTTTTCCAGCAAAATTCAGATCCTGGAAGCATTCCCAAACTTGCTAAGGACAAAGCTCACCATGGTGGATGGCTCATCGTGGGATATAGTTTGCCACCATTTAGTTAGTGAGATGAGACTTACAATCATTTGAAGAAATAGTAGAGAGAGACAAAGCTCTAAAAGCCAAATCAACTGCCAAAGTCAGGGAGATCCCAAAGGGGGAGAGCAAGATTCTTTTTTTTTCCTTTTTTTTTTTTTTTCCCCTCTTTTCAGCTCTTTCTTGGCATGTATTATAAATTGGCCCTAGGCTGAAAAAAATATATTTTTGCTGAATTTTTTGTTTATTAAGGGAACCTCATCTGAGAGCTTGTTTAGAATCTGGTGCCCAAGTCGATTCTGGGGTCATGGGAAAAATAGATTTAATGATCAGGCAGAGAGGCTAGGGCAGATGTGTGGTTTTAGTTGCTATAACTCTGCCGCCCCTCTCTGTAGTTATAGGTGCTAGGAACCAGTCCCACTGCATGCTGGAAAAGGAAAACTGAGCAGCAAATCCACTAGTACTAGTATCCAACTCAAGCTGTGTTTATTCTTGCAGGTGTCATGATACAAAGTCTGCCTGGAGATGTAGGGAAGGCATAGGAACACATGGTGTGTTCTGTTTGTTTGTTTCAAAGGGGAAATTGGATGTTTTTGGAGACTGCTGGGGAACATAGAGCCTTTCAGTCCTCTTTGGTCAGTACTTAAAGTATAGTTTGACCAAACTGGAAAGCTGATGACAGCCTTGAGTTTTAGTTCCACATCTTTCAGACAAGTGTCTAAATACTGCTACAATACAGCAGAGACTGCACTAACTCCCCCCACTCCGCATAGCCTTGAAGGACTGCCTGGATGATGGAGACAGATGCCCTTCTGGCTTACAGAAACTCATCCCATTTGAACCCAATACCAAGTGCTAGGGAAGCTGTAAAAAGTGGACTAAGTTGCTTGTACTGACCCTAGTTTATTGGGGGCCAGCTTCCCACCTCCATCTAATAGCTTACTCCGCTGTGTGCTCTGTGACTTACCAGACACCTGGAAGAGGCAGGCAGAGACCCCCACATCGTTGGAGATGCTGCACTCGTAGCTGCCGCTGGTCTCCTGGCTCACGCTGTCCACTTTTAGCTCCGAGTAGTCCTGCTGCTCTGCTGGGGGCTGTGCCAGCAGGGTGCCATTGAAGCGCCAGACGGAGGTGGCCACCTTCATGGGGCTGCCCTTCAGCATGGTGCAGCGCAGGGTGACGCTGCGCCCCATGCCCTGGCGCACATCCTGGAAGGCTGGCTCCACCACCGGCGGAACTGCGGACCAAACAGAGAGACAGACAGTGACGTCATCAGGAATAGCTGACAACGCTCAGCACTGTCACCACGGTGCTGCCTCTGAAGAGATCTGTTGTTTCCGAGCGGATATTTATTATCTAGCAGGAGACAGACTTTGCCAAACAAAAAGCAGCAATAACCATCAGGCATCTCCTTCTGACTGAGGCTGGAGCCGCCTACTCCCTCCTTCCCATTTACCAGGTAGGGGTGGCCTTTAGCAAGTACTCGTCCCACAGTGAGACACTGCTTGGGAAACCACCAAGCACTGATCTATCACGTGAGAAGTGCAACACCACTCACCACAGCTTGGCTTCAACACTGGGATCCTAATCAAAACAACCATAGTCCTTATTCCTCACATCCAGCATAAGCTGCACCCCTTGAGCATGCAGGTATGCTTCCTAGCAATTACACTCATGTTCAACTAACAGGCCTATCAGAGACACCATGTTCAAATGGAGAGATGCACATTACCTGTCCTCACAGAGCACAGAGCTCAAGGGATCATAAAATCATAGAGTCATTAAAGTTGGAAAAGGCCACTAGAATCATCTAGTCCAACCATCCACCTACCACCACTATACCCTGTAAACCATGTTCTTCAGTGCCACATCTACACATTTTTTTAAACACCTCTAGGGATGGTGACTCCACCGCCCTGGGATGTTGGAGGGCCTCTCCCAAATACATCAAATACATCAATACAATACATCAGAGACTGGCTACAGGGACCGTGGGTCCTATTCTCATCTCTGCCAACAATGCCCCGACACTGCGAGGTGAGTCATTTCTCTCCACGTCAGCTTCCCTGCCAGTAACACAAAAATCGTATGTGGACATCTCCTTAGCAAAGGAGGTTAAGTCTTTTTCTTTGGCATTTACAAAAATTTATAGGAATCTCACAGTTTGGGCATGGTTGAAGTAAAGCAAGGAGAAAGTCTGAATTAGTATTGCTTCAGTCAACCCCTTATTTAATGCAATAACAGAAGACTTCAATCTCAGCAGACATCTGATGGACACGTTTCACTTGCAGTGAACTCTTAATTAAAATGCTGACTCACGGGAATAACCAGAAGCTCTCTCCGTAAAATGAGGAAGGCTTCCTGAAAACAAAACAGCTGTTAGCCCAAATGGAAAGGAGGGAGAGCAGGTTTATTGTAGCTCCAGCACAGTCACAGCTCACTTCTGGGTTCAAAGTACCTACTCTTCCCCTGGCAACTTCTTTGCAGTACAGGTCTACAAAAACACCTGCCTCTTCTAAACATCCACGGAGCTGCCAAGTACAGCCAGGTCCCCAGACTTGCAGCACACAGCACCCACTGTGCCACAGACACAGCTGCATGCAGGTCTCACAGCATCCCTTCAGCCCAGACATAGCTGTGCCTGGAGGGCTCCAGTGCAACAGCCCATCCCCTCCCCTAGCCTGACCCCAGCAAGACTCTCCCACAGCTCTGTAATAGAAAGTAATTTCTCCATCTTCACCACACCCACCCCATAGCTCTGCCATACATAGTGTCCTCTCTCCTACAAACACAGTCAAATCTGTGAATGTGGAGCATACAAACACACCCTCCACCTGGAAGCCCTGGTCAGCAGTGGCTGATTGTTTTCTAGATACCCGTTCTCAGCTCTCAGCCTCTGGGCCCTTTACTGTGCTTAAGTGGATTAAAAGCAACTCTTGACTGAACTCACGTTGCCGTGCTGAGTGGTGTGGTCAGCTCATTACAGATGGTTTTGCTAGCAATGTGTCTCAGCAGGTGCTCCAAGCACTGACTTGCCTTTGGCTCACACGTCTCCCACCTCACAGTGAGAATTATGTGAGAAGTTGTTTGATTAGACCTAGTGCCATGAATGTGTCATCTCTATCCCTAGCTGCTATCCCATTTCTTGGGTCACATCTGCTCCTTAATTGAAGATGGTGGGGTCTCACATTATAATCAAAGCCAGCTGGTGATAGAGGAAAAAACATAAAAAGAAGAAAAAAAAAGAAGGGGAGACAAAAGAGAAAGAAAGGCTTAAAAAAGCCTATGGCAAAACAGCTCTGTTTGTATTCAAAATAATCCACACCATGAGAGGGAGAGAGGGGAATGGGAGAGCAGCACCCATGCACAGAACTGGGACAGAAGAACAGAAAAAGTCTGAAAGAGGACAAAGTGTTCCCCACATGGACATACCCTGAGCCCCACTGTGGGAGGGCCGGGGGCTGAGACGATCCAGTTGCTTCCTTAGGTCACAGGAGCAGCATGGCATGCTGCAGAATGTGGATGTGGAAAATATTCACTCTTCCTCAGCTGGGAAGTGGGATTTACTTGATTTGCACTGGGACAGGCTCAGGACCTATGCTACTATGCTATCACCTTGCGAAGGGAATGTCTGAAAGTGCCAATACAGTAAACACTGATTACATTTTTTCGCCTCTGGCATGAGGTAACAGCCAACAAGCACTAACTGTGTTGATGGCACTAAAGCTCCTGAATTCTCAGTAGAGAGAGCTGAAGCAGGTCATCCCATCAGCACAATAGATGCAGCCCCATGGCAAGGGGCAGTGCTGAGGGATGGATAGGAAAGAAAAGTCAACAGCAACTGCAGTGCCAGATACTAGTTCTGGCTTCCAGCACCTGCTGGGGAGCCCACACTGCTGTAAGTAGGCTACCCATAAAGCGGAGGCCCAGCACCAAGGCAGGGATCCAGACTGCACATCCTAGCAGATAAACAAATGGCCTTTTATCATCTCCGGCTTAAGCACAAAAGAGAGCTTGTTTAAATGAGCTGGCTCTTTAACCATCTGCAAGGAGAGACCTCCAACATGACTCTGGCTGTAAGGGAGATATCTGCTCTGCACAGCAGTATCTGGCTCATGAAGCTGTCATAGTACTCTTTGGGGAGCTTGCGAATCAGCCTCAATTTTTGCCCTGGTTCCAAAGGAGGGTCTTTGCACAGAGGCTTCTCAAATGCCTTCCCATGTTTCCCTGATCTCCAGAACTCTGTTAAACAGCAGTTACATTCCAGGAGGCAGGCTGCAATGCTTCAAGGGGAAGGTAAAAAACCAATCAACCTTTTGCATACGCAGGGCACCAGGATTCCCCGGTAAACAACAGGGCAAACAAATGTAGATGATTACTGTTTTCTCTCAGCACTCAGTTTTGCTCTAGAAGAGCCAGGCAGCAGGAGGAGCGATGAAGGGGGTGAAGAGAGCAGCACACTGCTGCTGTAGGCGGCAATGAAGGAACAAGGCTCCTCCAACAACCTTGTTAAGATGCGGCTGCTGTGAGACAACAGGCAGGGCAGCCTGCCTTCACAGCAGAATTATTGTGCAACAGAAGAAAACATAATCACTCACCTGCTCGTTAGGAACAAATCAAATCAGCCCAACACAGGCAACCTACTCCAGCATGCCAGGCACCCTAAAGTAAAGCCAGGCTGCAAGCAGCTCCCTTGCTGTGAGCCAGAGCAGATGCTCTGCACTGATGGGGCTGCTAAGCTAGTATGGTGTTCACAATGATGAAGGGCAGGAGCAAGGGAAGCACAACAAAGAAATGTCAGCTGTCAGTGGGTGTTACTTTGTGCTCTGATAACCTCTCATTTTCTTGGTTTCATTGGGAATAATCAGAACTGAAATGCAGTGTCCTGTCAGATGAGAGAGAAAAGCATTGACTGTTGGGCTGTGGCCAAGTCTGCAAAATACTTGTTGAAAAAGTCTGTTCTTATTTTAGCCTCGAGGAAGGGAGGAGAGTTCTTCCTCACAAGATCCAAAGCACTTGCTGGAGAGACCACAATCTCCGTGCAGTGTTACAATGAGGTGTCACTATGCCCAGGCACAGCTCAGGGAGGGCTATTCTGTGATCCCTGTGATGCCAACTGAGTGCTGTATGTTCCCATCAAGCTCAGATGCCTCCAGAAGGCATCTACTGGTGTTGGAGATGCTTCCACCACAAAGGATGAAGTCAGAGCACCCCAGGCTGGCAGCAATGAACTGCGAACAAACAAGCTCTACTCTGTCCTCCAGAGCCAGTCCAATTAAACAAAAATTTACATTTTTTACTTAAATCTAAAAAGTGCAGCATGTAACACCAGCAATGACAAAAGCAAATCTTGCTACATTAGAAAGCGGCTTTATTTTCTGCAGCTCCCATCCCACTCTGTTGAACAACTCCCTCCAAGCCACGCAATTACAGCATCAGTGGGACTCCTGCTCATAGGCTTCAGCTCACCCTGTGTGTGTGAGCTGGTAATTGACCGCTCATTTACAGGATAAAAACTGCAAAGGATGTACAGAAAATCTGGTAGGAAAGACCAGGCTTTCTGTTTAGTCAAAATTATTAGCTGCATTTTGTTATCCAAAGTGGCTAAAGATATCCATCAGCAGTTTGTCTCTGGAAATGAGCATGGGCTGTGTCAAGGCCTTATGAGATATATATGACTCCATCCAACATCCATTTAAATTCTGGTAGGTACCCTCCTGCAGTCATACCAGAGCTGTCTAGATGCCAGCAGAGGGTGCCTTCTTTATCCAGCTCCTTGTCCCATAATCTGGGATGTTAAATATGTCACAATGCTGCCTTCATAGAAAGTAGAAAACTCCATGCATTGAGTTCCAGGAGAGACCACAGCTCTCCCTTCAAGCAAGAAGGAAGCTCTTCTGTTGTCACAAGGCTATGAAATCACAGCTGTGATTCTGTTCTCTAAAATAGCATCCACAATCCACACCCCAATAACGCATGTTGGGCACCAACCCAACCAGTTTTCCATTTGGAGACAAATATCCAACTAACATTTGCAAGCTCTGTCTCCTTTGCTTAAAGAAGCAAGATAGAAGAGGGGAGATCGAGGAAAGCTTGCTCAACCAATCTCAGCTAAAAGGCAGAATATCTTTCCTTCTTCCATGCCTTTTGTCTTTGCACTTCGCTCTCCCCATATATAAAGAGATAAAATATTTATTTCTGCAACATGCTTGAAAGCCAACTTGCAAGTATTGTTATTTCAGACAAAACAAATTTCTCTGAGTACATTTTCCGCTAGAGACGTGAGTTGAGGGACCAGAAGACCAGGGCTCTGAGCAGAGCAGGCTTAGCTGTGTGCTGGTTGACTGGTTTTAAAAGAAGAGCCAACAAAATATATTCACAGCCATCTTTTCTGCTTTCCTCTTCTCTGAACTTTCCAAGCCAATTAGCTCAACTCATCTTCACCTTGTTTTAATAAAGAAGGATTTGCTAAAGAATTTCCTCTCCTGCATGATGAGCTGTGATGATTAATACATGAGACCTCCCTAACTAACTTTATAAAGCAGTTTCAAGTCCATCCTGGATGGGAATTTCCAGACCTTCTGCCTCACATATATGTCTCCTCAAAAAAGATCTGTCCCAGACATGCTGGAACTCCACTCGGACTCACAGCCCAATTAGTTAGTGCTAACAAGACCCTACAAAGACAAGCGTTCCCATGCCTCACTTACCTTTGAGTGCCTGCTTTCAAAACAGAGTGCTCCCCTAATTGAGAAAGATGAGTGGGAAAGGATGGTGTATGTACAGAAAACACATACACATTTGTATGTGAAATGCATGCTGTTAACCCTCCCCCCACCCGCACATCACCCAATTAGAAAAGTTATTCACTGAAGAAGTAAAGAGGGTAAGACAGTGAGCATGCTTGTTTCAGAGCTGTCTTCAATTACTGTCCAGCCAATAGCATAACCCACATCTAGTCTTTTACTATAGAGATGCTGGAAAATATTGTCTTTAACTTGCACGCAATTTTGCTGGTTTTAGCATGGTGAAGCAGGATGACAGCTATGCCAGATTTGTTTTTCTCCAGCCCACCCACATACCCATAAGGGGGAAGTCCTCCCATTTGGAGCAGTGCCAGACCACCAACTCTTCACTCAGGTTTATACTTCTGTCTCCTAAAAGATAACGAGATGCCAGCTCATACGCATGCATCCATTAATACATGCTTCTGTTTAACAAATTGGGCTGGGAGTGACATCCTGCTCCCAAGAGCATATAAATAGTTTAGATGCAAACATTCACTAACAGTCAGCCAATGATACTCTTTCCCCAGAAGCATCCCACATGCATTAACTTTTGGCAGAAGACCAGTTATCTTACTACTCAATAATTCATAGGTGAGCTACTCGACTGGGTAGTTCTGGGAATAAAGAAACTCATTGCCAGAGCAAACTAAAGAGGGGGAAAAGAAAAAGAAGCAAAAATCAACCACAAAGAACCAAATAAGATTCTTCTTCCAGAATGTAAAATTCACATCTTTTTTCCTACTTCAGGGGTTAGTCACTAGTTTTGGTACAATCTAACCTCACTCCCTTGCTGCAGCTTAAGCCTACTGCAAGTTGTTCCCATAGCTGTTCTCATTCCAGTGATCAGCTCTGTCCTATCCCAATAGTTCCTAAACTGAACAAATACCAAAATGAGAGAAATTCTGACCATATCCTTCTCTTCTGGAGTCCTTGACAAATGATGTTGGCATTTGATACATATACATATCTACAGGGTTTCCTCTTCTCTCCGTCCCCTGCTCTTCAGGTGGCAGGAACACAGCTTTAATTTCTTTTTAGATTTCCCTTTTCTTTGGGCAGAAACAGTACCTGAGAATTTTAAATGCCAGAGGAGTCGCATCCAAACAGTTTTGGGAAGAGAAATCAGAATATACAGCTCTAACTCTCCTCGTATGCCTGGCAAAAACAAGCAGGGCACAAGGACCTATAATAGGGCAGAGAGCAACCAGTACCATTTAAAACCTTGTGAGCAGAAACAGAGCTGCTTGGCCTATTGCAGCAGAACACATTCCCCATACTTCCATCCAGAATGCAAGGAAACAGAAATAGAAGAAAAACTGCCCATCTGTGGTGTTCATAGTCCTAGGAGAGGCCTTCCACATTCCTGAGGATTGGAAAAACTGAAAAAAAGACTGATCATCCCCCCAAGTTTGACAGTAAACTTGGAGCTAGCTAGAACAGGACTTTAAAGGCCAAATTTATCTAACTTCAGGCTCTTCATTGACACAGTCAAGCTGAACATCACCTCTCCATGGAGGCCACCTCCCTCAAAACTAACAAGTGTGAGGTACATCTCCAGAAGGCAATTCAGGAGTAGAAATCCCTATTTGACATTACCTCTCTCCTACCAGTGCTGCACAGGGGGCCTAAGGTGCCCACAACCCTCACATCTCTGCTATGTGAAATAAATCCAGACCAGAGTAAATACCCTAGGGACACCTGCACAGAAGTCTCCAGTGCCTTCCCTCTATATGAACCTCGACATGAACTTTCAGTGCCTTGCTTAGTAAGTTCATCCATAAACTGAGTCATAACATGCATCTGAAACTTGGGCAGCATGTCCTGCTATTGGACAGGTGCCACCTCCTGTCCTTGAGCTGCTTTGTGCCACAGTGGAGCTACTCTGGAAAGCAAAACAGACACCAGACAGCACTTTCCCTATAGCAAATCAAGCGATAAATCTTTGGACTCCAGACAGCATCCAATTAGTGCCACTGCTAGGGCTCATGTCCAGAATATGCAGCTGCCTGCAAGGAATTGTCTGTTTCCCCTTGTCTCTTAGGGAGGATCTCACCCACATCCAGAAGAGCTACCAGGCAGAGGTGACTGCTGGCTCCAAACAGCAGCCCAGTAGCAACAGGCTCCTATTCATCACAGGCTGCCGGAGCAATTCAATCTCCTCCATATGTTTGGAAAGTTATGGGCAGGAAGGCTGCAGGAGAAAATGCCTCTGAGAACTACAATCCTGTCAAAAGGGAGGAGAGTTCCTTCTTTAGAAATGCAATGATTGTCAGAGCCACAGGTGGTCAGAGCCTTCTGCTCAGAGTTGGGCTACAAGCCTTACCTCACCTTCTGTTTTCAGTTTGAAAGCTGAATTGGGAACACTAGATGATCTCTCCACAGCTGCTTTCAAAACAGGCAGGTGCAGCAAGGGGCAGCATAGCCAAGAGCAAAAGTGTTGATTAAAAAATCAGACATCCTTTAATGCAAAGGTGGCGTCAGAGCTGGAACGGGGAAGGAACCAAGCCAGAAAGAGCCTGGTAGGGAAGGAAAGCCACCAAAGGCAATTAAGATAATCAAATATTAACCAGCACTCCTTAATATGTTTACTTCAAATTTTTTATCTGTACTATTAAGAAAAAGGATGTACAGGGCAAAGCCAGACTAGGAAATGTTAACGCAGTGGTTCTTATTTACAGAGTGGAGAAGCTGCCTACACAAACCAGACTCTTCCTCAGACTTCAAGCCTAATAGGAAATTTGAATCAAGGGGAAGAACTCAGCATAAAGAAAACACCCAGTTCTCCACCACTTTTCTATCTGCTGCTTCTGAGTTCTGCTGCCAGTCGTTTAATATCCTGCTCCGCTAACTGTCATCATTATCCCATTTTTCCATCCTTCACCCTTGATTGATCTTGATTCATCTGAGGAAGATGACGACAATGAAAACGTAACCATTCAGAAAGAGGCTGAAAGGATGCTCAAACAAAAAGATTTATGTCAGATGTTCAGTCTCATAGATGAAGCAGCCGAGGTCAACAGATATCAAAGCAATTTTCCCCACAAGAATTAATATAACAAGGCGGGCGGTGCATAGAGGAACTTAAGAAATGCACACAATTTAAAAACACAGGGTCAGCAGAGATAGAATAGAGAAAGGAGAGGCAAGAACATTTTTAACTACTAGCATTTTTACTGTCTCTCTCTTTGGGCGGTTACCTGTTCATCACTATCATCATCATCAGATGAATCAAGATTGATCAGATCTATCAAGGGCGAAGGCTGTAAAAATGGGGATAGGTTCAGGCAGTCCATCAGAAGAAATGGTTGGTGTCTTTCAGAATGGTGACTGGCTCCAAAACATCTGCTGCCAAATAACCAATCTCTGCCATCTAAAAGTTTTGTATTCACCCTCTGACCTTCACACTGTTGCCTGCATGCCTTTAAAAGTGTGAATTTCATAAGTCCCTGTGTCCAACTCCTCCTCAGTTAATCAATTCTAATGAAAAAAACCAAAACACTTATCTGTCATATCAGTAACAATCATACTTCTCAAGAATGCACCTTTAGCAGATTGCTGGTCACAGAAAATCATCTCTCTGCACCTTGTTCCCAAAACTGATGATGACCTATATCCCTGCGAAGGCAGCTTTCTGCCTCTAGGTTAGGATAATACCAATGGCAGGATAGTGAAAGATTCTGGGCCTCAACCAGGCCCCAGCCATTAACGGATTAAGAAAAATGGGTTGTAAGCCATCTAGTCTCACATTTTAGAATTATTTTTCAGCTTTTTCAATAATTTAGCCTTATAGTTTCACATGCTGAGCCTGGTGTATACATACTTAACAACCTCATGCCATTAACAGCAAGAGACGCTGAACTACAGAGAGATCTGCTTCTGCTGTTAGCCAAATATCTGTTTTGGTCCAACAGATACATGCGTGAAATCTGTTCCATCAAGTTTCCTTCATTCCCAGCTTTTCTGGGGCACAAAAAGTAAGGCCATTATCTTCCTCATTCACATCCATTGCATCAAGAGTTGAAACTGGATCCTGTGTTGGTCCATTAGCAGTTTTCTGCCTGAGCAACGGAGGCAGCTGTCATCCTGCTCCTTCCACCGTCTCTGTGATAGGTAGTAACACCTTTCAGAACCAGATGAAAAGGAAATTTTAAACTAGTTTCAACAGTGTTTCCTGATCCATCCCACCGTGGTGGGCAGAAAAAGGGTATAATTCTGTGTACAGCTCTAAGAAGAATCTGCATGGACTCAAATCTGGGAATAGCTAGTAGCTAAGTCTGTGTCTAAAGCCAGAGATGAAGGAAAGACAGGCTTCTCTCTCTGAGATTGTAGCTGGATCTGCAAACCCTGGTCTGAATTCATCTGTGCAAAAATGCTAGGATTACAGACAAACAATTGATAGAAAAACCTCCAAAATGCCATAGAAAGTAGGAAAATGTGGGAGAAAAGTGTATCTAGCCAGGCCTTTGAGAGGAAGTATGCGATAGCAACTTGCAAACACCAGAGGAAATAAAAGTATTCTGTATCAACCATGATTGTGTTCCTTATAAGAGTACAAATATGAGCCCATTGGGTCAATTTAAGCAGAGAAAAACTCAGAAAAAAAACAGCAATAAACCTTTTTATTCCTCATTGATTTCAGAAAAAGAACTCATGGAAGATGAATGTGGGATGCAACTATACAAATTAAAAAATGAATGGTGATTAATATGGTTTTATGGGTCTTTGGCAGACAAACTGGGTAGTGTTTGAGAAGGCAACAAGAAAAGTAACTATCTTGTCATAACATCCTCAGGCATTGGAAGGATCCTGGCTTGCTTCCACACGACAGACTAATTGAAGATGTAATACTATTCAAATGTAGCCCACATTAAACAGATTAAAAACACATTCACTGAAAGAGTTCAAAAAGAAATTTTAAATTAGTGCACACACTGCTGAGATCTCTGTAGTGATAGGAAAGACCTTTCTTAGGAAGACATCCCTGGTGAGATCCCATATGAACCTGTTGTACTGAAGCTATTTCACATCATCACCAAGGACAAAGAGCCAGCAAGCAGGCTGGGATAGCTAGAGAATATCAATCACAAACTCCCCAGATCTGGCTGTGTATCCAGTATCATACATAACCATCTCTCCTGTCTAAATGACCTTGCACCCATCTGCAGTTCATATGGCTAGGTGCAGATTTTGGCACAGCTCTGGGATGTAGCTTGGACTTTACTTCCTTCCCTCCCACAGAAATACAGTATTTCAACATGCAGTAATTGAAAACCACCATCCTTAAGCACCTATTCATGATAAGATACTAATGATTGTGGAGAATGTAAAATCATAGGATCATTGAATGGTTTGGGTTGGAAGATACCTTCAAGATCATCTAATTCCAACCTCCCTGCTACAGGCAGGGTCACCTCCCACTAGACCAGGTTGCTCAAAGCCCCATCCAGCCTGGAAAAGACATAGTAGTAAATAAAGAATTTGAGAGATGCCTCGACAGCTTGGTTTGCTTGATAGAATGGGCTTGTGATAATAACACTCAATTTGCCTTGGAAAATGTAAAGACTTGGAAAAAAAAGCTGCTGAGGAGAGAATGTTTCACTCTTGTCAAGAAAGAGACAATGACTCCAGGAGGAGCCTGAGTCAATATAACCAAGCGAATGTCGACTTTGAGCATAATTCTGTAGTTCAAAGGTGTCAAAATCTTTGGATGATTAAGTCACAAATAACTGAAAGTATTGTGAAATAGGCATCACTACTGTATGTGCATCAATGAGATCATTTTTGAAAATCTGTTTAATAGGAGTGACACGCTGCCAGAATGATGTTGAAAAAAAATTGAGGACTATAAAAATGATAAAAGGACTGGAAAACATGCGTTGTGGTGAATGGCAGAGGAGACTCTGGACTGTGTACTGAAAAAAAGGCTAAGAGATTACTGGTTCTGGTATCTCAGACTACACAAGAAAGAAGCTGCTAATAACAAATAGCTCTTTATGTCAGAAGACAAAGGCATAAACAGTGCTTGTATCTGGAAACTGAAAAGAGACAGGCTTACATTAAGTCATGACAACTGAACCATGGCAGTAAAAATTCATTGGAACAACTTCCTGAGGGAAACATCTTACTGAGGGACTAAGTTGACTTAGGTTGCTAAACCACTATCCATCACATTTGAGAAGCTGCGTCAGTCTGGGGAAGTTCTCACTGACTGGAAAAGGGGAGACGTAATCCCCATTTTTAAAAACAGAGAAAAGGAAGACCTGGGGAACTACAAGCTAGTCAGTCTCACCTCTGTGCCCGCCAAGGTCATGGAGCGGATTCTCCTGAAGATTATGCTGAGGCACAGGGAAAATGAGGAGGTGATAGCTGACAGCCAGCACAGCTTAGACACTTGATACTCTTTCCAGCAACCTACCTTACATGGAGCACTGCTCCCTTTCCCTCAAGCCCCAGTTCCCCATTTTACAGCATAGCAAGATATTGGCTGAAGGGTCTGTTCTATGCATATGATATGAACTGCTAAGAAAATCCCAGCAGAGCTAGCACTATTAAGCCCATCTATATTGCATTAAGTTGTTATGAGCTACTGCATTCTAGCTTACAATTAGGGCAGTAAAATATCTCTTTGCAGCCAGCACTTGGTAAGGAAAATCCATGCTCTGTGCAAATGCCACCGTTGTTTACTGTTCTCTTAACCTCAATCTTAGCCATTGTCAGGAACCTGAAAGTTTTGGCGCACCAACCAATCTCTCCCATTGAACGTGTGGCTGAGTTTTGCCTAGAGCTGCAGTACATTTGCAATGGATGAGATTTCCAGCACTCATTTCATCAGTCATGAGAGTGGGTCACAACAGATCAAGAGCCTACAAAGGACTGGCTGGACTGGCCTTCAATTGCCATTCTTTCTTTACCAGCAGGGACCTACCCCACATGCCTCTTCCCTGCAGAAACAATAATTTTCAGTCTCTTCTACTTTCCATTCATCCCTTTGCAGCTTGGCAAGCAAGCAAACACTCAGAAGTCAGCTTCCTCACAGTCAACAGTAATGAAAAATTTCCATGGTTTCCTGTGATTGCATACGACCCCAGAAACAAGGACTCCAAAATCATGCAAAATGCAAAGGGTCTGCATGCAGCTAGGAAATTTAACCACATCTGTAAATTCCTGGGACCAATAAGGGTTTCACAGGTTCATCACTGAGTTCATAAAAGAAAACTGACTGTTTTATCTCAGTCCTGGAGACCAATTAAGTTTGAATCACAAGTGAAAGCTGAGGTAAGGTATGAGCGTGTGCACACACATGCTTATTTGTGATTGCAATAAAAAGGCAAAGAGGGATGGAAATCAGAAACTACAAGAAGTGAAATAGGGTGAGAAGTGCATGTTGGAAATATGATCTCTATGCAATGAGAAAACAGTTTTCTAGCTTCAAAGAAAACATAGTTTCTTTCTCAGAGATAGAACCAAGTGAAAAAGCACGAACTGAGCATTTTTTTCCCCACAGGTAGCTCCAAAAAGTCTTACACTCTTCCTAAAAACGGAACCCTCAGCCTCCCACTGAGTGACCCCCAGTGTCCCAGCACAAAACCGGTGGCAGAAAGACCTGTTAAGCTGCAGGAAAGTCTGAGAATCTCTGTAACGTAATTTACATGCAAACAGTTTCCCTGCAGGAATGACTGTAATTGGTGCTGTTTCAGAGCTCAGGGTCAGTATGGCCACAGCTAATTAAAATTTAGACCCCTCCCTGGGATGCTCAGTTTCCTGTTATGGTTTCTGTTCATACCATGGATGTCTCAGGGGGGTTTCCCTGCACAACATCCCTCCTTCAGTGTGGCATCACTGTTCTGTGCGTTGTCTCCATGTGCCTGCTGCAGTCCTTCAGTGGGTGAGAAGGAAATAGCTCTGCACAGAGAGGAAGTGAGGGATAGTACCCTTATTGCTACTGCCTGAGGTAGTTTACGGCCAAAAAATCATGGGAGGAAAGCAAAGCCACTGGCACAGTGCCATGGCACCACAGTGATTCTTGCTGTCAAAGAGGCTGGGGACAGCACATCCCAGCTCCCCTGGCATAGGTCCTGTGTTAGGTGTGATGTTGCATGCTCCCTTGCAAGTGTGGACAGCTGTTTTCACCTCTCTGTGTGCCTTGGATGCTTTTGCAGAGGCTGAGAGTTATTACAAGAAAATGAGTTGCTTTTTTTGCCTGCTCAGTCTCTTCCTGGTTCCCACAGTGAGCCCTCGTCCACAGTATCTCTCTCCCCACTGCTGGGCACTCAACGTGTTTGTTTCCTGGTCACCAAGAGGCAGGATTTGATAGGGACAAGACATTTCCTCCTTTCCCATCTTGTGATCCCAGCCTTAAAATGAGAGCCAACTGCAGTTTTCTAACTCCCTTCATCTACCACCTCCCTTGCCCCATGTCTCCTGTTGCCAGCTTGCAGTACAGCTTGCAGTACAGCGCACACCTCCCCAGATCTATTTTGCTCAGGTGCTAGCAGTAGCTCTGTTTTGCTAGAACATATGTGCAAGCCTTCTCATCCTCTTAGCTACTGTAACCCTAATTTAGGTGCCCAAATTGAAGACTTTTCTCCTTCAAGTGTACCCACTACACTCAATTCCCACAAACAGGTACCAGTCCCCTCTACCACCTCTGGCAGAGAATATCCCTCCAACCCACATTTCAGGATTCATGGATCTTGGTTCACTGCCTTGGCCAAGTGCCCATATCCTGACCTCATCCATAGGCCTATGGTGCTGTGCAGACCAAGAGATAAATCTTGACTGGTGGTAAGCACGTGGCAGAAAGCACTGTGGTAAGCACTGTCTGACAGAGAAGGAAGTTGCATTATATCCCCATGCAAACCAGAGCAGAACTAGGATATCCTCTCCCACCAGCCAGGCTGCCTCAATGTAGTCTGGGTACCACCAGCTGCATCACAGCTTGGAGATCTTTGATACAGATAGTTTAACCCATGGCCTAAAATAAACAACACAGCTCAAAACCAAAGAAACACTTGGGGTATGCACTCCCATGGCGTAAAGATGAGGACACACCCGGGCCAGACATGCACGTTCAGAGCCTTGCAGGAAGCCCAACACAAAGCACTGGAGAGGAGTCTGGAGATTTTTTTTTAACCTAACAAGCTGATGTAGAGCTAGGTTTGAAAGGGAAAATAACTGCCAGAGCAGAAAAATCTTAAAAGGAGTATCTGAATTTGAACAGCACTAGATGTGGTGTTCAGCCCTGGGAGGGCCACAGTAGGTGAGCAATTATCCAAAGAGAGATGACCAAGGCTGTCTGCCATCCACTATATGCAGCTCTTGTCTCTCCTGCCAAAATTGTATAGCTTGGACATTTCCCTCACTTGATAAAATTAAGTTGCTCTTCCTGGAGAGTTTGGCCAAAAACCAGGTACTAGTGGTTTATGGAAAGTGTATTTGTTTCTCCCAACAATAACTGAGAAATAGATTAGCTGATTTAAACCAGTTCTCCTCTGAACAAATTCATCTCTCTAGCTGAGGAGCTCTCAAACAGGCTTTTACTCAGACTATCATTGCAACTACAGGGGTGTTCAGAGATGAGCAAAGGGCCACTGAAAGGCCGAATGGGAGCTCAAGCAGGCTGCAATCCAGGCAGCAGACCCAGAGCTTCCCCTTTCCTGAGGTGTACGTCTGGATGTTATCCTCTTTTCTCTCATGGCCATCTCCCCAGGATGCAGCACAGAGACCTCATGGTGCTTTGCATCCAACATGCATCCAAGTCTGCTCCCCAGTCACCACCGCTCCAGTGAATTCTCCCCACCATATGGGCCTTTTGCTTTACGTCTCAAGTCTCATACGTCTCCTGGCCACCACAGCATGCAGACATGCTCTGTCAGACCGTTTTAAATCAAAGAGGTAAATCTGAAAAGCTCTCAGGATGTGAGG
This sequence comes from Numida meleagris, assembly GCF_002078875.1. Taxonomy (NCBI): domain Eukaryota; kingdom Metazoa; phylum Chordata; class Aves; order Galliformes; family Numididae; genus Numida; species Numida meleagris. The sequence goes on along the minus strand of NC_034411.1, from coordinate 30,026,368 downwards.
GAGACTGCCCAAGAAAATCTCAGTGAGTGGCAGCACACAAGAATCTTCCCCATCAGGCAGCAAGTGCAGGCTAGGGTCCTCTGGAACAAATTCCATGGGCTGAAGGGAAAAAAAATCTGGCAGGCCAAAATACATACAACAGCTTTACTCTGTGAAAGACATTTTTTCCTCCAAAGCTGCATATACCAAATGCTACAGAAATTCAACTCTGGGTGTCCTGAGGCTTTGATCCACAAAGGTAAAGACTACAAAGGCAGTCACAAAGAAGTCAGTTTTGGCCAAGCACCCCTTGGCATGTCAGGCTAGCTGTCCTTCAATGCCATGAAGCTGGCAGGAGGGTAGGGCCAACAGGTCCTAGACAAACAGGAGCCATCCTCTCTTCAGCCCCATCTTAAGATTCAATGTGAGGACAACGTAAGCGATGTCACAGTCTCTGTCTGCCAGGCCCCGGGACCAAGAGATGGTAATTGTTAAAACAAATCCAAGGCCAGCTAATCCTTTGTGGTTGTTACTGTGCTCTGAACCATGGCCATTTGGGTTTACAGCCATGACGGAGTGAAATGGATTCCTTCTTCAGCCCGTCCTCAGACTGACAACTCTAATTAGCTGTTAGCAGCCCAGTCACCGGGCAGCAGAGTGAGCAATCCTCACGCTGTAGCTCTGAGGATGGAGCTGTATGCGCAAACACAAACCCAGAGCAATGTAATCCCGGATACAGTGCTGCTAGCTGAAAGCGTGTTGACAAACAGGAACAAAACTCTCAGCTCTTAACGAGGAGGGTTCTGCGTGTTGATAGAAAAACAGAAATAATGTATGCTTTCCGCTTAGTCACACAAAACTTAGTGTAACAAATTAGAAGGGAAACAAGGAGGATTTTGATTGACGTGGGACCAGATGACAGAGTCAGGCTTCATCCATTCATACTGGTGGGTTGAGGTCATGCCTGTAGCTACAAATAATTTTCTTCTCAGTAATGAAGGTGTCCAGGTTGGCAAACATTGAATTCACAGAAGGCAGAGTTTACCCATGACTTTGAATGCAGACACACCTTCTCCAGAAGAACCTCAGTTAATTCTTCAGTTTGAGATCACCCTGAGCATCCCAGAGCTCTAGTTATTACGAGAGCCTAGGATTTCCCTCTCCTAGGAACAAGACCTGTGGGATATAGTGCAACAATACTGGAACATGAATGGAAGGGCAGGAGAGCCCCAGACACTGTAAGAGTAGAAAAATTACCTCCTGCTTCCAATATAGCTTCTGAACTGTACTCCTCAGCTTAGAGGAGAGCGTCAGATTAGGCTTCACTGATTAAAATAATAAGTAAAAAAAATAAAACAGCTACTATTAATAAATTCACAAATTAAACCAGCCAAGTCTAAAATTCTTACCAGATGGCTCCACACTCCAGCTCACATGTCCCAAGCAGCAAGACGGATAAGCCAACTCAGTCACAGATATGAGCCAGCACTGGCCAGGGATAGTCTCATTTCTCTTAGACTCCCTTCACCTAAACAAGGAGAGCTGCAGGGAGCTCTGAGGAGCCAAAAGCCCCATCGTAACCACTCTGAAGAACCATCTCCATTTCTCAAGAGTGAGTAGTTAATACCCATGTTTATGTTTCAGAGAGGGTGGGACACCCGCAAAGAGGACTGACATTGATTGAAACCATTTAATGCATTTCCATTTCCAGTTGCATGGGTCCAGTGATACTTCTTACTTATTTACAGAATCACCCCCTCCTGTCCTCCCTGTTCTTCTGTTTGCTACATAGATAACAGAGAGAATTGATACTATCTATTGTACAGCACTGCCATGGGTTCAGGAGGATTTTAAAGAGAAATGAGTCAATAGCATGTGGACTTGGATGGGAAAACATATTCTTCCACACCTGAATATTTCTTTACTAACAAGGGCAACAGATGCCACCCCTTCCCCCCCCCCCCCCCCAATGTATTCTGGCTGCCTTTCAGGTGGGGGCAGAGCCAGGTCTGCTTATCACAGAATCACAGAGTCCTTAAGGTAGGAAAAGACCTCTAAGATCACCAAGTCCAGCCACAAACCCATCACTGTCATCCCTACTAATCATGTCCCTCAGTGCCACATTTAAGTGTTTCTTGAACACCTCCGGGAACGGTGACTCCACCACCTCCCTGGGCAGCCTGTTCCAATGCATTACCACTTTCTGAGAATACATTTTTCCTAATATCCAACCAGAACCTCTCCTGGTGCAACTTAAGGCCATTGCCTCTTGTCTTATCACTATCCTTGTCGCTGGCCCTATGGCAATGCCTATTTCTAGAACTACACATACCTCCTTAAGTCCTGTTAACTATGATGGATGCTCCTACAAACAGAATGTCAGATTACTTTCCTGATTGCACCTAACATTAAATATGCTTTGAAGATGAAACACAATAATCCACCTGTTCCTCAGTGTGGCAAAACTCTACCTAAGGGCAACAAGTCTAATTCTTTGGAGATCAATCCTAGATGATTGTGGACTACTATTTTAGATCCAGAGGGGGCTAAATCCTCAGGCCATCTTATTCATTCTCTAGTCTCTCCTTCTGCCAAGACATCACCTACAGTGTGACCCAAAGATGAGAAACAGCATCATTGTTCAGGCTGAACTACATAAATATTCCCCGGAGGAGATGTATCAAGGATTAGGTGTGATGAGGAGGGTAGGACTGAGCTGGACTTTGACAAAGCTGTCCAACAGTATGCGACATGATGGTCAGCACTGACAAAGCATTAGGGCTGGCACATTATTATGCAAGCAGAATAATGTACTGGGATTGCAATTTGCACCATGCCATTATGTGAGACTCCAACAGATTAAATGTAACATCACCACAATAAGTGAAAGTCGTCCCAAAAACCCATTCTTGCAATAGCTAGAGTTTTGTGTTACTCCCATTCTTTGGAATTCATGGAAATGCTATTTTGGGCAGGCTTGCAGAACGCACAAATTTTTATTTTTACTTTTTTTCTTTTTTGTTATGTACTTGTTATATTTACATCTAGGTAGCATCCTTTTCACTGATCCACACACACACTTTCTTTCCTCTTTTCATACACATTGGCTCAAATTATACTTTCTAATCCACAATGCACAGAGAGCTGTACATTCTCAAGCCCAGAGTGTGTTTTACAGCCTTGTGCTGATCTCATCTGCGCAGAGTGACCCAGCCCTCAATTCAAATCCACCTCTGCAGAGGATACATTTTTCTGCTGGGATTTTCTTGAACAAGTACCTAATCCTGGAAAAAGGCTTGACAACAGCATTAACAATAGCGTCAATATTATTAACAACAGCACTCTGCCCTTCCATGGCTATTTTTGTTCCAAGATTTCAAAGTGCTATGTTTATTATGCCTCACAAATCCTTGACGAGATAGAGCAGTTTTATTCCTGTTTAAAGAGATGGGAAAAGACGAGAAATTGTCACTCTGAGTGGTAGCTAGATCCCCAGGAGTTCCGCAGAGCCCAATCTCTCCCTCTAACCAGTAGATAACATTTCTTGATCCTAACCACAGACCTGTGAGGCTTCAAGGACTTTCATGAACTTATTAATCTTCCAACCCCCTACAGTTCAGACCAAGAAGTCCAGGGAGCAGACTAGCCAGCCTGTCAGAGAGTTGATGATAGACAATTACTGCTCATAAGATAAAAGAACATCTTTTTCAGCTTGCAAAATGTAAAAAATAATAAGAACACTTTTTTTTTGTGACAGCTGACTTGTTCTTTTTGTCTTCTTGCTCTCTCTTTTCCAATACTGCAGTGCAGTTGGCAAAGCCTATTTCTAGGCTGGTTCGCTACAATACATAACTATATGCATGAGGGTGAGGGGAGAAAAGGAAAAGAAAAAAGAAACACAGAAACAGGTTCTGACATCTAATCAGATCTGCTGTATTGATTTTGCAACTTTAGCTTTGGAGCAAATCAGAGAAACAGCCACATTATCACTCAGAATTCGCTCTTCCCTTGAGCGAGCCGGTTCAAAAGGAGCTCACCCAGACACACAGAGAGGCACGTCTGCACGCACACACACACATGCACGGGCGCACGCAGCTCTGTGGATGCATATCACCCAACCAGGCCCTCCGGTGGGAAGCACTCATCACGGACGCTGCAGAAGCCACACAATCCCCATTTCCGACAAGATGAGAATTCCAGAGCAACCCACCGGACTAATGAGCTCCTCATACTGCAGAGCAACGTTTCAATTAACCACTGCGGCCCCGCCACCACACCCACCTCCTTCCAGCTGCTCAAACAAGGACAAGAAGTATAAACAGGGACTGTGCTGTTTGCTGTTGGCTTTTTTTTTTCTTTTCATTTTTTAAGGGGATATGAAACAATGGGGGTAATTCTTGCCCTACTTTCTTGTTTTGCAGTTTGTTTATCATGCATGGAGCATGCTATTGTTATTTGGGCTAGATCACAACAGAACATTGCTGGGCTTTGGGAAAAGTTACAGGAAGAGTATGTTGAGCTACTCTTTATACATAAGTACATCAAATTTTTGCCCTCTTGTGGATCAGTCACACCACCGCCCCTACCCTGCAACAGCTTAAGGCTTCTGCCTACTATCTATTGCATGGAGAGTCACACCCATCCACCCCAACTCAAGATACAGGGCTGTAATTCCCCTCCAGATTTCCTGCCAAGTCTGAATTCATCCCGGGCTGGGCATTGCCTCTCCCTGTACAGTGACATGCAATGGGGACTGCATCACTTTCAAACACCAACACAGAACCGGGAGCTCTAGCAGATCTGATTGTTCTTCAGTCCAGAGTGAGATTTTGCTTTATCTCCATCTGTTCTTGGGGTGAGGGTCACTCTCCCTGCTGTGTCCTCCCATGCATCGTATGCCCATCCCAGGTTGCCTTCCAAAACAACTTAAATTGAGGCACCCATAATCACCTTGCTCAGGGGAAGCTTCTCCACACACACATTTCCACTTCATGAAAACCTGCGCACATTTCCCCATCCCCATCCTGCAATTCAATTGCTGACATGCTCCCAAATGGACAGACAGACCATTTTTAAAGGGGAATCTTTGAATACTCCATCTGCCTGCAGGATGTGGCACACTTTTGTTACTGCTGTGCTCCCAACAGCTTACATCTGTCAGCAGTGAGCTTGCTTGGCTACAGCCAGGTTATCTGCTCCAGTGCTGCTTCTCCTTTCCCTGGAGAGTGAGCCAGGGAGGAGTGCGGCAGCACTCATCTTTATGCACAGATATCACAGTCAAAGAAGGGCTGGGAACATCGCCCATCACTGAAATCACTCAATACACCACATGCTAAGAATCACTTTTCTGTTGCTCACACGCTCTGCATGGAAACTGTTTGGGATTATGCAGTCCATATGAGGGTCTGCCTAGCACTGCTTTTCAGGCAAAATGGTTCAGGCTGGGGAAACTAAGTTGCAGAAAGGGTTATGACATAGAAATGGTATAGCTGATATTCATTTGCTATCTTCTGAACAATTCTGACTTTAGAGCCTTTTTAATATGCCCTGAATGTATTGTGCACATACGTCATGCACATCTTGCAAAGCTGCTGTTTTGCAATAGTCCACTGACAGGGAAATGGAAAAGCATCATGTACAAACACAGACAAAACCCTTCCCTTCTACTTGCAACACACTGGTTATATAGTATTCTGCCCTTGCTTTTGCAGTCAGGCCAATTAAGTACAAACTGTTCAAAGGTCTCCAGATAAAAGAGACATGTCATCTCAGCCCAGTGAGGAAGGCCAGCCCTGCCTGAAAGCAGCACTCGGTGTGTCAGAGATGCTTCACCCACAGGCTTGCATTCACACAGGCATTCAGACTGGCATTCCACTTATATGTTATACTCACACTGCACGTTGAGCTGCACCAGGGCTTCCCGGGGTCTGATGTTAAAGCCATTGTACCTGGCTGTCTGGCACTTATAGGTCCCGCTCATTTCTCGGCTGACACTCTCCAGGCACAGCTTCCCATCATACGTCTCCACCGTCATTGTCCCTGAAGGCATGGGGGTTTCCTTATCTACTCGGGACCAGATGATGGGTGGCTTAGGCTTCCCTCGAACCTCACACTGCAGCTCAGCCCTGGAGCCCTCCCGGACGGTGATGGTAGACTGACCCTTGGGGACACTGATGGTTGGCGGCACTAAACGGAAAATAAGAGAAGGGACCGGTTTTACACTTGGTTTCCAACAAGCAAGGAACATTCCTGAGATGCTTGTGTCTACATCACATCAACAGCCCTGAACGCAACTTGACACTGGCAGTACCACTGCAACCCCTACAGGAACACACTGCCCATGTAAGCCATCCTACAGAGTCTGGAGCTGCAAGGCACCAATGGAGATCCCAGCTTCTCCAAAATTTACCCCAGCATCAATGGCAACTGCCTGTTCTCCTGGAACATTTCACCAGCTCCCACCTCTCACTACAAAAGCCTCTTTGATCTATTTCAATAAATTTACTAAATTGAACTACAAACTTTAGACCAAGAAATAGAAGACATCTCTGCCAAGGCATCTAGTCCTCTTACAGAGGTTAGACTGAAACTGAGATTTATAGTATTACTGCTCTGTAGACCTCCAGCCTTGTCAGACACCCAGGACTTCTGTTCGCTGCTAAACCACAGTAAGGAGCCATCTCTGTTAAGTGCCTTTGTTTACATTGAGATTCACAACGTACTGGTTATCTCCATCTCACTCGAGAGAGAGGGGTCTTAGCAAATATCACTCCTGTGCTTCACAAGCTCACCCAGCAGAACTGCTGCCTCGCTGGAGCTAAAGGCACTGAATCGCTCAAGAAAAACCCAGCTCTCAGACAGCAAACAAAACTGCTGACAAACAGAGCTCAAAAGAAATCCGAGCTGAAGGGAGGAGAGGTTTTGGGGGAAGTTTGTTGTTCACATCCCCACATTCACCAAAAGCTCAGGAAGGGAAAGCTCATGCTAAAACCCCTGTAATGCTGACATTTAATTTGTATTAGGCTTCCGAGTTAACTGTTCAACTGAAGTAAATATAGAATCATAGAATCGTTTGAGTTGGAAGGGCAGCAATCGTTTTCTGAAAGCTCCTCTTTCAGCCCTTCCAGCTGACAATGGTGACGCTTGGATTGACACTTCCATAACCACAAGGGCTACGTAATTTATTTCCATTTAAAGCAAAGTTTAGGACTACAGAGGCTGTAACAAGCTGGCCTAACCAATATTAACTCAATTCAGTTCCAGCCAAGGAGAGCGCGCTGAACTAACTGCACACATTACAGCCTACAGCTGCTTTAAAGCAGATTTAGGATGGCTCCAGCCCCATCTCAGTCAGCAGTGACCTCCCAGTGCAACAAGGAGGCTGCATTTTCAATTTGCAAGTCTCCCATGGGCTGGGGAACTTCATCACACCCTGTCCTGTGCAGCGCGATGGACGACAGCACTCTCAGTGCCAGCACTGCCAGCAGCCACTCACCTGGTGAGAGGTAATTTCCTCCACGGGGAAAAGCTGAAAATTGCATTTGGAGATTTTTTTAATTAAAGGTGTCTCCGCAGAGCCACTCAGTGGAAGCAGCCACCTTGGTGAGCTTGGGCCTTTCTTGGTGGGAAAATGTGGAACTGCCACTGCTGCTCTTCTGCACTGATCCCGCACTCTGGCGAAAATCCACCAAGATTTTATGCAGGAATCATGTGTTGGAAGTGGTTCAGTTGCTGTTGGTGGGCTCAGGCTATGTGAAGAGCTGCTCCAGCAGGGACAATGGTGTTCACTCCCTGGGCCACAAATGTGGCTTTGCTGGACCAAGTTGCCAAAGGGAGGCTTCAAAATGCCCCAGGATGACCTTCTTCACCAGCACCCATGTGAGCGCATAGCTCTCACTCTCCACCAGCACAGACCAGCTGTTACAGATGCCTCCTTTGGGAAACTGGGCCAACCCCTGTGCCAGCAGACGCTGCCCAGCTCTTAGGTGGGATCATTCAGGGTCTCCCAGCTCTTTGCTGCCTCCCACCTTTTGCATCCTTAAACACAACTGCACTCTACCATCTACTGCTCTTGGGTAAAAAGAATTACTCCCAGTGGTGGTGTCCCCCACACAAGACCTCCAGGACTGAAGGGTTGCTAGTAGAGTGGAAGCACCAGCCACTGATGTCTTTCAGGTCCGCGGCAAGGCCAGGGTTCAGTCTCCAGGCTACTGATGAATGTGAGTTAAGTCCCCCTGGGAGCAGACTGGTCCCAGCACTTCTACTGAGATAGATTGCTGACTCAGCAGAAGCAGTACAACAGCACTTTCTGCTGGGGTGCTAAAGCAATAAAGGTCCAGAAACAACACCAGGACCAGCCCAAATAATGGCTTATAATGGTTACGTTGAACCAGAGATTGAGAATAAACTTTCTATGATGGTTCAGGACAAATTCCGTGGGAAGCTGGCTATCCTTGCCCGATTACTTGCATTGTGCCATACTCTCAAGGTCCTGGAAAGACAGCAGGATGACATGGACAGGTTGGGTAGAGCTGGATCCACCAGCTTCTCCAGAAGCAAACACACAGCTTGGAGACCCTGAATTTTAGTCCCCAGAGAGACTCACAAACTCACCTATGTCTTAGGGCTGTCCTCACCAAGCCATGGGGTGAGGTTTTGACCCCGGTTTTAAAGGAGAGAGCCATTTATAATATATGGAGCCCTGCAGAGAGTGCCCAAAACAGACTGAAATTGCAATCCTGTAAACATTAAAGCTTTTCACACAATTTGCTATGACAGATGATACCAATCTTCTGGTCATAGCTCTGAAAAGGGGGATATTCCTCATAAGCAATACCAAATAAAGCAAAAAGCAGCTTTCTTTTTCTTTCACTCCCTTCTAAGCAAAAGGACTTCTGAAATTTGGTGAAATACCATCTCCTCTTTCTTCCTGCACAATTTGGTGCCTTCTTTGAACAGTCTTACTCTAAAACTGTGGGATGGAGGTGGAGGATAACTTGTGATACCCAGAAGGTCCCCAGATGTCATAGAGAGGCTCACCTGTCTCTGAGGAGATGTTCACCTCCACGCTGAGGTCAGGAATGGGTGCTCCCTGGAAGGTGGCCACACACAAGTAGGTGCCATAGTCACTGAATCTCAGGTCGATAATCTCCAAGCTGCAGGTCACAGGTGGGAGCTCAGGGTCATTCCGGGTGATGAGTAACCGGTCTGAGAACCTGGCTGGTTTCCCATTCTTGTACCAGGAGTAGACAACCTTCTCCTGGGGGACAGCATCCACGTGGCATGAGAGTTTCAAGTCCTGCCCTAACTGGATGGTCTCACTCTCTTTGATCACATCAGGAGTGATTTGGAACGTGGCATTCTTCATGGCTGGGATGAACACAAGTGCAAAACCATTCAGGGACAGCAAAGAGCCTCACATGGCACAAGACAACAGCCCTTTGTTCCTTTGGAGGACAACATCTCTGTGCAATGTATATGTCCCAAGACCTTCCCTAGCTAAGCTCCCACAAGAGATATCCAAGGCCTCAGACCTGGCAGACTGGGTTCCCTGTCTAGCGCAGGACAGCAAAACAGCCTAGGATGAGGCTGCAAGCACCAAAAGCACAGCTGTTGATCTGGGAGAACAGAAGCTTGAATGACAGCTTCTCCAGAATACTAATTTCTGGTAAGCATCCCGTTCACCCTTAGCTGTACAAGAACACTCAGGGGAAATGCAAATCTAGCCCCTCCTCCTTGAAAATCCACACTCTGAGAAAAAGAGCAACTTACACCGCACCAGTAGGTTCACTGTTTTCTTTGCTGGATTCCCCACGTTGTTGATGGCTGTGCAGTTGTAGTAGCCTGAGTCCTCCACGCGGATCCTCCAAATGGTGAGGTTGCCTCCTTGCACAAGGCTATTGGGAGGCAGCGGGCCGGGAGAATGAGACCAAAGCACCTCTGGCTGTGGGTCACCGCCTGTCAGAGAGCACTGCATAGTGACGTTGTCACCAGGGTTGACCACCAATGTTTCATTGACTGACAGTTTCAGGGCAGGTGGGGCTGAAAGAGGACAAAGAGGGACACCTCTAAGCTTGAAAAGGACCTGTCCGCTCACCTTTGTGCGGCATCATGCTTTCTAGGATTTCTTCTTGAAGTTAGCTGGTTTGAAAAAGGAGAGCTGTAGGGACGCATTAATTCATTACAAATAAAAGCATTATTGTTAACATGTCTTTTTGAGTTAAAGCATTCTTCTTTGCTACAGTTAGGAAACTGCAAGCAGGACCTCCAACCAACCCAGACTAGAGGTCACTTAAAACACCTCACAGCCATTACTCAGAAGAGGGACACAGCTAGGTATAGTATTTTAAGATTGTTAAGTGAAGGTTCTCTAGGCTTAGGACTCAGTTTAGAAGAAAAGTCTGAGAAGCTCTCCTTGCACAGGTAGGAAAGTCAATAAAGACAAAATTCAGCAGTGGAAAACCCACAGTCTGGAATGCAAGACCATGAACAGTGACTCTGCACCCATCACACAGATATAAAATAGATTTGACTATAGACCTGCAGACTATAGACCTGCAGACTATAGACCTGCAGACTATAGACCTGCAGACTATAGACCTGCAGACTATAGACCTGCAGACTA